>NC_079213.1:31052531-31127531 GCF_029633865.1 Lampris incognitus | reverse complement strand
GTTTTTCCTCTCTTATTTCCCATCTTAGCTGGCTCTAGCCATTGCTGATCTCGCTCTTCAGATGGCCTCGTGGAAAGGATGTGTTCATACCCTCATCGAAAAGTAGGACTTTTTCTCATTTTTCTTTGAAATTGTTCCACAGCCTTTGTTTGTTACTGGAGTGCTGAGTGGGTGTGGTCTTGTGTGTATGAATGCAGGAATGCAAGGAAGCCACCCGTATGACACTGCTGTAAGTGGTTTGACCAAAAATGTTTTGGTAACCGTACCAATATACCTCCAACATGTGCTACTAAACCATGCAAAATTATGATGGTGAAACATACAATCTTGCATGTTCATGTTTATCTTGGCGTGTTTTCTTTTTCATGTTTCACTTTACCTTTTCCCCATGTACTTACACTAGCCTTTCCTGTTCATTTTTCTGTCTCACCCCCCCACCCCCCATCCACACCACAGGTACAACAATGACATTAGCTCCATGACATTTCTGATGGAGATCCTGACAGTGTTGCCCGAGGAGGTCCACAGCCGCTCATTACGCATCGGAGCCAATCGCAGGACAGAGATCATTGAGGATCTGGCCTACTACTCCAGCACTGTGGTCACCCTACTGGTGAGCTCTCTCTCTCTCTCTTTCAGTCACTGTTTCCTCTATTCTTCTTCTGATGTAATTATTTGCTCACCCCTGGCCACTTTTTCTTCTTCATCAGTCCGTTTTTTTTTTTATGCCTTGACTTCATTCACTCATATCCAACTGTAAAGCTCTCTGATCTGTTCTTGCTTAGCAGGCCTTCTGCGGGACGGCCTCATTACTTATTCTACACCTCACGGTCTGCTTCATTATCACAGCCTTTGTACCCATTTAATACCAGGCTGCTCTATTTGATATTGAAAGGATCGAATGACCTCGCCAAGGAGGCAAGAAGAAAATTGACTGGCCTGTTTCTCAGTTTAACTTATACCACTTACAGAAAATTAAAAATCTTTTTTCTGTTTGGCTATTTCTTTGTTTTTGGGTGGGTTATTTTTCTTATGCAAATTTTATTTCTAATTACCTTTCCTGCATTTGCTGACCTCATCACATCCCAAATTAACCCATGCTTTCATAGAAGACAGAAGGATAATACTTTTAATTCAGTGTACTAACTGTGTATGTGTGTGTGTGTGCACGTGCGTGCGTGTTTGTGCACACTTGCTTGTTGATCCAGACAACGTGTGTAGAGAAGGCGGGCAACGACGAGAAGATGCTGATCAAGGTGTTCCGCTGTCTTGGCAGCTGGTTTAACTTAGGGGTCCTTGACAGTAACTTCATGGCCAGCAATCAGCTCCTCATGGTCCTCTTCCAAGTGCTGGTTAGTCACATGTTTGCTTCCTTACAACACTCATCCTTTCACTAGAATAGTGTTTTGGTCAGAATGTAATAGGAGATGATGGTGCCACTGGTTATGGATTAATATTTTACCAGCCGTTTCACAAAGCTGGTTTTTTCTGTTAAATCAAACATAACTTTTATGAAGAAAAAGGCCCCCACTGACCATGATGATGACACATGCAAGTCATATTTCTATTTGTCACATTTGTTAGCAAGTAACTGATGAAATATGCATGATGACCAGCTTTGAAGTGAGCCCCTGTTTTACAGCATGGTCTTTTGTGTCATAGCAGAGAGACGAGACCTCCACCAACCTGCATGAGGCAGCGTCGGACTGCGTGTGCTCTGCACTCTACGCCATTGAGAACGTGGACACCAACATGGCCCTGGCCCTTCAGCTCTTTCAGGGCGTTCTCACCCTAGAGACAGCCTACCACATGGCTGTGGCACGGGAGGACCTCGACAAGTAAGGACCTGATCAGAGACTTTCTTTTCTTTATTTTTATATTCCACCGAGTGTGTTTGGGTGGGATGTTATCAAACTGCCATTACTAAGTGGTATTAAGTGTGCCCAAGCCCAGCTTGTCATCTTATGCACTTTTTCCAAGTCACTGACTGAAAACAAACAAAACTTTCCTTTCCAAACCCCTCTATAAAAGATGTAACATGTTTCTCACAAGAGTACCTATCCATGAGAACTTGATGCCAAGCCAAGTACATAATATATAAGGTATGGAAAGCCAATTTATCATTTATTCTATGCAGTGTACTAGTCCCTAAAATTTAAACACTGGTACTTATTTTTTAGATACTATATTCTGACAGTCACTAGTCACTATCGTAAAGCCACTAGTTACTAAAAATGTGACGCTAGTTCATTTAAAATAAGCACAAGTTACTAATTGATTATAACTAGTTACTTTTCTCTTTTACTTGTAACAATTCAGTTAACACTATGTCTTTTATTTTATTTATAATAATAATAAACATTTTATTCAAAGGCACCTTTCATGAGACTGAAGGTCACCTTACATCAAATACAATAAAACAAAGCGGTAAAAACATTAGTGCAGTCAACAATAAAACACAATAAGCAATAGAGCATACATACAGAGCAGGAGTTAAAAAAAGATGAATTTGATGCTGTTAATAATAATAATAATAATAAACCTATATAGCGCTTTGCTAACACTCAAAGTCGTTTAATACTGTTAAAGTGAGTATGCTAGTTTAAAAAGGTGGGTTTTAAGAGTAGTTTTTTATTCTGTAATGGTGTCCAGTAAGCGGATGTGATGGGGAATGGAGTTCCAGAGTTTGGGTGCAGCATCGGAGAAAGCCCTGGCACCCATTGTGCTTAGGTTGATGGCTGGTGGTAGTGCCAGTAGACATGCTGGTGAAGACCGCAGGGAGCGAGATGGGGTGTAAGTCTGAAGGAGGTCTGTGAGATAAGCAGGGGATAGATTATGAAGAGCTTTGAATGTTAATAATAAAATTTTTAAAATGAATCCGCTGTGACATAGAAAGCCAGTGTAATTGAATCAGCAGAGAGAGACATGGTCAGTGGACTTTGAATGTGTAATAGTCCATGCTGCAGAATTCTGGATGAGTTGGAAGTTCATGAATAAGTTTGTTGGGGATGCCTGCCAAGATCACATTGCAGTAGTTAATGCGTGATGTGACCAAAGTATTGACTAAGACTTCCTTGGAGTTTTGTGTTAAAACAGGGCATAGTCTGGAGATGTTTCACAGATGGAAAAAGGCAATCCGGGAGACATTGTTTATATGACTAGAAAAGGTAAGGGTACTATCTAGGATAACACCAAGGCTCTTAGCCTGCGTGGAGACAGGACATGGTTTTTTAGGGTGTAGATTTAGTGCCAGTGAGGAGTAGCTCAGTTTTGCTACTGTTGAATTTCAGATAATTGTTAGTTATCCATATTTGTATATCATGGAGACGAGCAGTGAGGGTACTGAAGGGGAGAGTGGAAGTGGGCTTAATGGACACACAAAGCTGTGTATCATCAGCATAGCAGTGGAAATGGATGCCATAGTGTCGGAAGATGTTGCCAAGAGGGAGTAGCTAAATAAAAAGGAATGGCCCCAACACTGAACCCTGTGGAACTTCATGAGGAACTATCAAACTTTCTGACCGATAATTCTGAATTTGTACAAAATGTGTCCTGTCTGTAAGGTAGGAAGCAAACCACTGTTACACAGTGCCCCAACTCCAGTGCTAGCCAGACGCTGTGGTGAGGTCAAGGAGGATGAGGATAGACCGGAGTCAGCTGCATGAAGGAGGTCATTAGTGATCCTAACCAGGGCTGTTTCTGTGCTATGTTTGGGGCGAACGCCAGATTGGAATTGTTGAAAGAGATTGTTTTTATCAAGGTAGATCTGGAGTTGAGATGCAACTACCCTCAAGGATTTTGGAGATGAATAGTAAATTGGAAATAGGCCAATAGTTGTTTTGATCAGTAGAATCTAAATTAATTTTTTTCAGAGTATGGCAACGTCCAGTGAAGGGGGAACTGTACTAGTGGACATTGAGGAGTTGATGATGGAGGTTATCAGGGAGATGACAGAGGACAGACATATTTTAAATAGGGTTGTGGGAATTGGATCCAGGTGACATGTGGAGGTGCTAGACTTAGTAATGAGTTCAGAAACGTGATTTTCAGTTGGAAGACTGAAGTCACATAGGACAGTGGATGGGGACAGTTTCATGGTGCTTGCTGATGGTAAGTCGGTCTGCATGATGTTAGCAGAGGTTAGCTGCTCATGAATGGTACTAATTTTGGAGTTGGAAAACTTAAAAAAAGCAGAGCATTGTTCATTAGAAAGGTTACTGTTCATATTGGTTTCAGGTGGATTTAGTAACCTTTTAACTGTGGAGAAGAGAGTTCCAGTATTCCCTTCACCTGTACTGATGATATTTGCATAATAGGATGTTTTAGCTGTTGAAAGAGCATTTTTGTAATGGAGTATATGGTCAGAATACATTTGTTTTTGAACAGCAAGTCCAGTCTTGGTGCAGAGCCTCTCAAGGTTCCGACCTATATCCTTGAGCTGGTGTAATTCAGGTGTGTACCAGGAAGCAGTATGAGCAAATGAGAAAACCCGTGTTTTCAGGGAGGCTGAAGAATCAAGTGCAGAAGATAAACTATCATTGTAGTAGTCCATAAGATCAGGGAGTGAGGAGGTGGGATCAGGAATGGGGTTCGAGGTAATTAAATTGCTGAGATCATCTTGATTAACATATCTAATGCTGCGGTATGATATGGTATGATCTACTGAGCAGTAGGTTGGTGTTGAATAACACAGCTTTATGGTCAGAGATAGGTAGTTAAGCAGAGGTGATGTTATATGGTGTGATGACGGAACAGCAAACTAAGTCAAGGAAATGACCCTTGGTGTGGGTTGTAAAGTTGACATATTGCGTTAGATCAAAGCAATCTAACATTGCTTTAAAATCTGTCATATTGTCAGTGTTATCAAAATGAGCATTTAAATCCCCATTAGGATTATATTCGGAGACATTGTACTAAGGGTGGTTAAAACTGTCGAGAGTTCAGTGATAAAAATATTTGATGCCTTAGGCGGTCTGTACAGAGCAGCAATAATGATGAGTGTAGGTCCATAGAGTTGAACAGCCAGCAGTTCAAAGGAAGATTGATCAGGTAGAGAGAGTGGCGTTGGTTTTATACAACCGTGATAGATCAGCGCAAGGCCGCTTCCTCTGCCTGAAGACCGAGGTTTGCATATGTAAACAAATCCTGGTGCAGTTGCTAAATTTAGCTGTAGAAAGTCATTCTGTGACTCCCAGGTTTCCGTGAGATGTAATCCAGTTTGTGCTCCATGATAAAGTCATTGACCAGAGGGGATTTTACTAGAAACTAACTTAAAAAGTACTGGTCACTATTCTAATAATGTCACAGAAAGCTTAATCAGTTCATCTGGACACAGCGTTGATCGAGAGAAACGTTTCATCACTCATCTGAGTGACTTCTTCAACTGACTGCAGGTATCCACACCCTTATAAACAATACAGTTGCATAACAACCGAAACGACCAGTTTCATATACAAATATGGGTGTGACTTTTAACTAGAATTTTAATGGCAATGTGTACTATTCACAGAGGATTTTGGGATAGTTGCAATCACAGTATTGTAAGATGGTGACAGATGTACTCTTAGGCCCCCCCCCCCCAGTTCAGGAATGGTCGTTCCCTCTTCATGTAGATGGCCTCTTTGACTCCCTGTTCAAACCAGCGTTCCTCCCTATCAAGGATGTGCACATCCTCATCCCTGAAAGAGTGGCCACTGGCCTGTAGATGGTGTAGACCAGCGGTCGGGAACCTATGGCTCGCGAGCCATATATGGCTCTTCCGGTGACGGCATATGGCTCCCAGACAATTTTGAGTTGAAAATTATTTTTTTTTCAAAAAAATCAGTTTGGAACTGATTTTAAAATACTTGTGATATTTCTTAATAATACTGTGTCATTTTAAAGTAAACAGAAATTAGTTTTGAAGATAAATTTCACGGGTCACGGGTCACCCGTGGGTCGGGTCGGGAACCAATGGCTCGCGAGCATGTCCGGGTCATTGTAAAGGTGAAGAAATCAATTTTATCAGATAGCCAACTAGTTTATCCGCTTCAACCCTTGTAACGGAAAAGATGGCGAAAAGAAAAAAAGACGATGATTACCGTGCATTCCAGGCTGCGTGGACAGAGGAATTTGCATTTGTGGAGAGAGCAGGATCTGCGGTATGTCTAATATGCAATGATAAAATTGCATCGATGAAACGGTCAAATATAAAGCGGCACTTCGATACGCACCATGCTTCATTTGCATCGAAATATCCAGCGGGGGACAGCAGGAAAAGGGCATGCGAGGAGCTACAGCGGAGAGTGCAGACGAGTCAGCAGCAACTACGTGTGTGGACCAAGCAAGGTGACGGGAATTCCGCTAGCTTTGCGGGGGCTTTGGCAATAGTAAGGAATGGAAAGTCATTCACAGATGGCGAGTATGCCAAAACATTCATGCTTGATGTGGCCAATGAACTGTTTGATGACTTCCCAAATAAAGACAAGATAATCAAACGAATAAAAGACATGCCCCTGTCAGCAAGAACTGTGCACGATCGTAGCATCATGATGGCAAATCAAGTCGAGGAAACACAAATTAAGGACATAAACGCCGGGACATACTTTTCTCTCGCGTTAGATGAGTCAACAGACGTTAGCCATCTATCTCAGTGCAGTATCATTGCCAGGTATGCTGCAGGTGACACACTGCGTGAGGAAAGCTTGGCTGTTTTGCCAATGAAAGGGACAACAAGAGGAGAGGATTTATTCATGTCTTTCATGGAGTTTGCTAAAGAAAAAAAACTACCGATGGATAAACTTATTTCTGTCTGTACTGATGGTGCACCCTGTATGTTGGGGAAGAACAAAGGATTTGTAGCGCTTCTCCGTGAACATGAAAAGAGAGCCATCCTAAGTTTTCATTGCATCCTGCACCAGGAGGCGCTTTGCGCTCAGACGTGTGGCCAGGAGCTTGGCGAGGTGATGTCTCTGGTCATTCGAGTGGTCAACTTTATTGTTGCCCGAGCTTTAAATGATCGCCAGTTTAAAGCTCTGTTAGAAGAAGTTGGGAATCATTATCCCGGTCTGCTTTTACACAGCAACGTGCGTTGGTTGTCAAGGGGGAAGGTGCTCAGCCGTTTTGCAGCTTGCCTGAGTGAAATCCGGACTTTTCTTGAAATGAAAGGCGTCAAGCATCCTGAGCTAGACAACACTGACTGGCTCCTGCAGTTTCACTATCTCGTGGACATAACTGGCCATCTGAACCAGCTCAATGTGAAAATGCAAGGTATTGGAAATACAATCTCATCCCTTCAACAAGCAGTGTTTGCATTTGAAAGCAAGCTGGAAGTCTTTCTCAGGGACATTGAAACAGGTCGTCTTCTGCACTTTGAAAGACTGCAACAATTTAGAGATGCATGCTTAGCAAGTGACTCCACTCAACATCTGGATCTCCAGCAGCTAGCTGGCTTTACGTTCAATCTCCTGCAGTCATTCAAAGCACGTTTTGGAGAATTTTGTGCGCGCACTGGTCTTTTCAAGTTCATCACTCATCCACATGAGTGTGCAGTGGACAAAATCGACCTGACATGCATCCCCGGGGTCTCTATCGGAGACTTTGAGCTGGAAGTTGCTGACCTGAAGGCATCAGACATGTGGATGAGTAAGTTCAAGTCACTTAATGGAGAGTTGGAAAGTCTTGCGCGACAGCGAGCAGAGCTGGCGAGGGAACACAAGTGGACAGAAATTAAAAATCTTCAACCTGAAGACCAGCTGATTCTTAAAACTTGGAACGAGCTTCCTGTGACATACCACACAATGCAGCGTGTGAGTATTGCCGTATTGACCATGTTTGGCTCTACATATGCATGTGAACAGTCTTTCTCGCATATGAGGAACATTAAGACCAACCTACGCTCACGTTTAACTGATGGAAGCCTCAACGCCTGCATGAAGCTCAACCTCACCACGTATGAACCAGACTACAAGGCCATCAGCAAAACCATGCAGCACCAGAAGTCGCATTAAAAGTAAGACATATTTAATTTATTATACGTTAAAAATACTATATGGCTCTCAATGAAATATATTTAGAAATATTTGGCTTTTATGGCTCTCCCAGTCAAAAAGGTTCCCGACCCCTGGTGTAGACTGTGGACTCCTGGTCTGACATGTTAGCTCTCCTGTGTTGTGCCATCCTCTTGGCCAGCGTCTTGTTTCATTTTCCCAATTAACCAGTCACGGCAATCTTTCCGGCCCCTAACAGTGTACATTATATTGCTCTGTTTGTGCCAGGGGACCTGGTCCTTGAGGTGGACCAACTTCTGGTGCAGCGTGTTTTGGGGTTTGAAAGCAACTGAGACTGTTTGGAAAATACACGTCTCAGCTTGTCCGACACACCCATCACATACAGAGTCACCACTGGTTTAATCTTAGACAGCTGTTGTCCTTCTCCTCTCTTCAATTGGCTGGTGCATTGTTTGGATGTCTTCCTGGCTTTGACAAACACCCAGTTTGGATAACCACACTTAACCAGGACCTGTTTAATGTGGGATTTCTCCCCTTCCCCGGCCGCTGTGTCGGTGGGAACTTTGTCAGCTGGGTGGTGCAGCATCCTGATCACTCCTGGTTTGTGCTGCAGTGGATGGTGAGAGTCAGACCTTAGGAGTCACCAGGAAGAGAAATAGGGAGAACTAGTGTACTTTTTAAAGAGAAAAGTGAGGGCGTCTGGGTAGCATGGCGGTCTATTCCATTGCCTACCAACATGGGGATCACCAGGTCGAATCCCCGCATTACCTCCGGCTTGGTCGGGTGTCCTATACAGACACAATTTGCCATATCTGTGGATGGTAAGCCGGATGTGGGTATGTGTCCTGGTCGCTACACTAGCACCTCCTCTGGTCGGTCGGGGCGCCTGTCCGGGGGGGAGGGGGAACTGAGGGGAATATTTTGATCCTCCCATGCACTACGTCGTCCTGGTGAAACTCCTCACTGTCAGGTGAAAAGAAGCGGCTGGCGACTCCACATGTATCGGAGGAGGCATGTGGTAGTCTGCAGCCCTTCCTGGATCAGCAGAGGGGGTAGAGCAGCAACCGGGACGGCTCGGAAGAATCTTCTTTTTTTCTGTCTCTGTACAGGTGGGGCAATAAAGGGCAACATTGAAAAAGAAACGTTATAAAGTAACCATCACTGCTGCATTTATATTCTCAACGACTACCTAAGTTATTTTTTAACCAAATATATGAAAAGGCACTCCTGGGTGTGTAAGGGTCTTAACATGCTCTCACCTATCCAAGCATTTATGTAAAATCATCTCTGTCCACCTGGAATGAGTGATGTGAAATTAAGATGATAACCGTCCTGTCTAGGTTCCCCATTTCATTCCCCGTATCACTCTTTCTTCTCTTTCAAGAGTGCTGAATTACTGTAGGATCTTCACAGAGCTGTGCGAGACGTTCTTGGAAATTACGGTTAGGAGTCCGGGCCAGGGCATGGGAGACCTTCGGACACTAGAATTGCTGCTCATCTGTGCAGGACACCCCCAGTATGAGGTATGCACTCTGTCTGTGTGTGTCTCTCTCTCTCTCTCTCTCTCTCTCTCTCTCTCTCTCTCTCTCTCTCTCTCTCTCTCTCTCTCTCTCTCTCTCTCTCTCTCTCTCTCTCTCTCTCTCTCTCTCTCTCTCTCTCTCTCTCTCTCTCTCTCTCTCTCTCTCTCTCTCACACACACACAATAATTAATAACAATAATAATAGTGGCAGCATGGTGGCACAATGGTTAGCGCGGTCGCCTCACAGCAATAAGGTTCTGGGTTTGAGCCCCGGGGTAGTCCAACCTTGGGGGTCGTCCCGGGTCGTCCTCTGTGTGGAGTTTGCATGTTCTCCCCATGTCTGCGTGGGTTTCCTCCCACAGTCCAAAGACATGTAGGTCAGGTGAATCGGCTGTACTAAATTGCCCATAGGTGTGTGTGTGTGTGTGTGTGTGTGTGTGTGTGTGTGTGTGTATGTCTGTCGGCCCTGTGTGATGGCCTAGCGGTCTGTCCAGGGTATACCCCCGCCTGCCGCCCAGTGACTGCTGCGATAGGCTCCAGCATCCCCACGACCCTGAGAGCAGGATAAGCGGTTCGGATAATGGATGGATGGATGGATATTAATAGTAGCAGTAATAATAATAATAGTAGTAGTAGTAGTAATGGTAATAATATTACACAGGAGATGGAATGTAAACATTGATATTTATGCACACAATAACAATATATCCATACACTGTGTTGAGCTCTAGGCCGAAGAACTTCATAGCCCGCAACACTTGCTGCCATGCTGTTTTGTTGTGCTCATTACAATAAAAGCTTTGAACCTTGAACCACAAAGTGACGGTGGACTCTCCCCTCCCTCCCCCCAGGTTGTTGAGATCTCCTTTAACTTCTGGTATCGTCTTGGAGAGCACCTGTACAAGACTAACGATCCAGCATTGCACGGCATTTTTAGGCCGTATATCCAGAGACTGCTGCACGGCTTGGCCCGGCATTGCCAACTAGACCCTGACCATGTAAGGAGCACTCTCGTGGATTCACTATATATGTCATCATCATCATCTCTCCATAATTCACAGTGTAACTTTTTTTTTTTCTGCTGGTAAGTTCATTCGCATGTTCAGCAAGAGATCACAAGAATGTGAATCGTGGTACGAACTGCGATTCTCATCAAAGCGAAGCGCTCCGTATTAATGCTTCTGTCATTTTGTTTTGTATACTGATAATTTCACAGGAGGGAATTCCAGAAGATACAGATGACTTTGGGGAGTTCAGAATGAGAGTTTCAGATCTTGTCAAAGATGTCATCTTCCTTGTAGGCTCGATGGAGTGTTTCTCGCAGGTATATTTTGGTTGCTCAGACCTACAGCTGCTGACAATGCGGGGTGGCTCGATCATTTCACACGTGGCAAGGTTTGTAGTCTCTTACGGCCTTCCTATTCTCTCCCCACAGCTGTATTCTACCCTAAAGGAGGGTAACCCACCCTGGGAGGTGACTGAGGCTGTGCTCTTCATCATGGCCGCCATTGCAAAAAGTGTAGATCCGTGAGTAGTGTCTTTCCTCCCCTGTTTTCTTCCCACTGACAAAAAATACTAACATGTTTGTATAGAGCTGGGCAATAAGACCTCAAATTAACAATATTTTCTTTTAAACCCTTGTTCAAAAACACCGCTCTCAGGGCAACATGGTGGCCCACTGGTTAGCACTGTTGCCTCACAGCAAGAAGGTCCTGGGTTCGAACCCCAGGCCGTCCCAGGCTCTTTCTGTGTGGAGTTTGCTTGTTCTCCCCGTGTCTGCGTGGGTTTCCAACGGGCACTCCGGTTTCCTCCCACCATCAAAAAGACATGCATGTTAGGGTTAATACTCCTGCCTGTGCCCCTGAGCAAGGCAGTGGAAAGAAGACCTGGAGTTGGTACCTGGGCGCTGCAGCTGCCCACTGCCGCTATACAATAGGATGGGTTAAATGTAGAGAACACATTCATTGTAATAATACAATGTCAAATAAAGTGGCATTCATTCATTTTTTCTTTCATTCTTTCATTTCATTTTTTTTACTCCCATCAAGACTTCCTGACAACTAAGTCTGTATTACATGGTCTGTGGAAAGATCATGCGAGTTTAGCGGCTATCTTTATTGCACATTTTTTTTGTAAAATGTCAGGCACCGCAGTTTGGGGGAATATTTTCTCGAGGGCACGACATATCTCTTGTCAAGGATTTGAATGAGTCTTTTGATACCATGTTCCAGTGAAGCCGAACTGTGTTCCTCACTATGTTGTATGAAATGGTGTCAGTTACCTCATTCATCTGCGCGAATCTTTTGCATATTGAGCAGCATTAGTAAATTCGTGCTTGTGCCAGAGACGGCCACTTTGAATTACTTTGGGCATGAGGGTGCTTGTCTGTCGCAGTCTTGCAATTGAGTTTACATTTCACTTCTCTCTGTTCAGCATCCTGTTTGCTGAAGCCAAAATACCACCAAACGGTCGATCCTGCTTCTAGTTTGGAAACCAGCTCAACGCTGTGTCTAGTTTGGAAACCAGCTCATCGTCTCCCCTTGAGTCATCCCTGTCTGGCTGGGGTTCAGTATTAGCGCTCATGTTGTCTTATGGCTGACAAGCACACTGTGTTTGTCTTGCATGAAGAACAAAGGCTGGACTAGGTGGAAGCATATGACTGGATATGTAGGTTGTGTGTTGCAGTTTGTTTTAGGGGGACAGCTCATGATGTTACACGATGGGGAAAGCTTTTACTGAGCATTCCATTATAATATATTCCAGTGTGGGAAGATGGCGGCGCGAATTCACGTTTGCGGTGGCCTCGCCCAGTACCGTCCATGCAGTGTCTTTGTCCACGTCTGCGTCTAAGTTTGTCTTCGTTTGATTGCTTGGAAAGCTGGCGCTGGATCGGCTGGGAGAGCTTGGTCTGCTGCGTCCTGTGGGCCCAAGGACCACGATCCTGCCTGGAGCTGTGCCCAAAGAGGTAACACCAAGGGCGGTCTAACAGGACGTGGAAGCGGGGCAGGCTAAGCTAACTGCTAGCCCATGCAGATCGGCAGTTCCGATAACACCGAGGGCGGTCTGGCGGCAGCCTGTTTTTAGTGGAGTGCGGGGAGGTGTGTCGAAGGTGTCTGGCTGAGAGAGCTGGTGCTGGATCGGCTGAGGGAGCTTGGTCTGCTGCATCGTTTGGGCCCAAGCACCATGGCCCTGATCGGAGCTGCGCCCGAAGAGGAAACACTGAGGGCAGTCTGACAGGACACGGAAGCGAGGCAGGCTAAGCTAACTGCTAGCCCATGCAGACTGGCAGTTCCGACAGACATCCTGGCTGACGTTTGTACTCCTGGACAGTGATTTTTTGTTTTTTTTTGTTTAGATATGTGTAGTTTGGATATATGTGTTCTTGTGGTTCTTGTAGTTTTTGGATGTGTTTTGGTCTTTTGTGTTGCACTGTTGTGGGCTGGGGGAAACGATGCTTCCTTTCATTTCATGTGCGTAAGTGCATGAAATGGAATGACAAAGTGTTTCTGATTATAAGCAAAATTAGGTTAGCAAGAGATTTACCGATACGTTGGTATCAGTAAATCTTCGGTTTATCGCCCAGCACTATGCTTTATTTGAATATGCGTTTGTCATAAGTGTGAAGTTCTTGTCCGCACAATCAGTTCATAAGTGCCATCTAAGTTATTTTTCCCCCCTGTTGGCAGTGAGAATAACCCTACCCTAACGGAGGTTTTGGAGCAGGTTGTGCTGCTGCCGGAGACGGTCCACATTGCTGTGCGCTACACCAGCATTGAACTGGTCGGGGAGATGAGCGAGGTCGTGGACAGAAATCCTCGCTTTCTAGGTAAAAGCCAAGTCCCCGTTTTAGATAAGATGGCATTGTGGTATTTTAGCTGTCTGAATGTGGGCTTTTTACATTATTAATTATTATTATTACTATAGATCGGATGCATTTTTGTGATTAGTCAAAATACAACTATTTCACTTTGTCCCATGTTATCCGCAGCAATGAGTGAACCCACCCTCTCTTGTTCTGATGCAGACCCAGTGCTGAACTACCTGATGAAGGGGCTGAGGGAAAAGCCTCTGGCCTCGGTGGCAGCCAAGGCGATTCACAACATCTGCTCAGTGTGCAGAGATCACATGGCCCAGCATTTCCAGGGCTTGCTGGACATCGCCCGTGCACTGGATTCATTTGCCCTCTCCTCAGAAGCAGCTGTCGGCCTGCTCAAAGGTACGCAGGCGCACTTAGCTCCCTTCAGTTCTGCGCTTTTACTCGTCCCTTTAGGACTTTGAAGGGATTCCTCCTTATGTCCTAAGCTCTTTCTCGTGACTCCATTTTCCATCTGTCTTTGCAAATTGTCTCTTTCTTTTCCAGGTACAGCACTTGTTCTAGCCCGCCTTCCCCTGGAGAAGATCGCTGAGTGTCTCAGCGACCTGTGTGCTGTACAGGTCATGGCCCTTAAAAAGGTTAGTGTCAGCTGTCCAGGTGGATCAGGTTATGCTTTTACATGGATCAATTGATTAGGGAGCGGAGTAGGTGAGAGAGTGTAACTGGAAAAGTGTCTCGGGTAGGAAGTAAGTCCGTGCTACGCTTTGCTCCTGGGTCTTTAGGTGTTCATATGTATTGTTCTGTCTTTCCCATTTGATTCTATGTTTGTGTATGGCTGTGGAGTTATGGACTGTTTAAACATTCATAAATTATACTTATTATTAAAAGAAGGGCGAGGGCGTCCGGGTAGTGTGGCGGTCTATTCCATTGCCTACCAACACGAGGAATGCCAGTTCGAATGCCCGTGTTACCTCCAGCTTGGTTGGGCGTCCCTCCAGACACAATTGGCTGTATCTGTGGATGGGAAGCCGGATGTGTGTGTGTGTCCTGGTCGCTGTGCTAGCGCTTCCTCTGGTCAGTCGGGGTGCCTGTTTGAGGGGGAGGGGGAACTGGGGGGAATAGCATGATCCTCCCACGTGCTACGCCCCCCTGGTGAAACTCCTCATTGTCAGGTGAAAAGAAGCAGCTGGCGGCTCCACATGTATCGGAGAAGGTATGTGGTAGTCTGCAGCCCCCCCCCCCCCCCCGGATCGGCAGAGGGGGTGGAGCAGCGACCAGGATGGCTCAGAGAGCGAGGTGATAGGCCAGGTACAATTGGGGAGAAAAAGGGAAAAAAATCCACACAAAAAAAAGAAGGGTGGTGCTTTTGAAGCCAGTCTGTAATTTTCGGTGTTCTTCTCAGCTTCTTGGTCAGGACCCTAGCAATGGAAAAACAGCTGACCCCACTGTCTGGCTGGACAGACTAGCCGTCATCTTCCGGTAAGGACCATGTTGTTTTTTGCATATAATGGAAAGTTTAAGAGCAGGTAGTTGTGTAAGAATACAAGACGTGCATTGTCTGCTTTGAACTCGGTCATCTTTTAACACATATCTTTTATTTGCATTTTTAATAGACACACAAACCCCATTGTAGAGAACGGTCAGACGCACCCCTGTCAGAAAGTTATCCAAGAGGTAACTCTACCCTCTCTATTTCCTTATTTTATTTTTGCATCCGCATCATTTGAATATGTTACTGAGTGTTGTTGTTCACCCTGTGGCGGTCTGTCCAGATCTGGCCCGTCCTGTCAGAGACCCTTAACACACACCAGGCCGACAACCGCATTGTGGAGCGCTGCTGTCGCTGCCTCAGGTTTGCCGTACGCTGTGTGGGAAAGGGCTCCGCTTCACTACTGCAGCCGCTGGTCACGCAGGTGTGTGCACACTGTGCATGAACACACAAGGATTGAGTTGTTTTGGTTAACAGTGGTGGCATTAGTGCATAACCATGGCAATATTTAAATGTGTGTGTGTATATTTGTTTTGTGTTATGTGTGTGTGTGTGCATGTTTTTTCTTTTTTTGTTGGGTAGATGGTTAGTGTTTACCAAGTTTATCCCCACTCCTGCTTCCTGTACTTGGGAAGCATCCTGGTAGATGAGTATGGCATGGAGGAGGGCTGCAGACAGGGACTACTGGACATGTTGCAGGTAACACACACACATACACATAGTAGCACCAAAGTCCAGGATGACCTCATGGAAGACATGACGGAAGTCAGTGGCGGTATAATTTTTTCCCCTCCTGACAAATTTGTCCCTCCTTTCCTGCTTTAGGCTCTATGTATGCCTACCTTTCAGCTGCTGGAGCAACCCAATGGTCTGCGGAATCATCCGGACACAGTGGACGATCTCTTCAGGCTTGCCACCAGGTATGACATGTTAGTCCCACCGATCAGTCCAGTGAACAGGAAGCCTTACTGACCTCACCAGATGACATGAATTTTAAAATGTGTTGCCACAAGATTTTATTGGCTTGGAAAAATTTCTCCTCAAGGTGCCCTTGCTGCGTTGTAGGGCTGCACGTGATGGCTATATTTTTGATTAGTTGAAATAAAAAATACAACTCTGTTTCTGACATTAAATGTGTTTTTTTTTAACCTAAAAATGACAATTAAAAAGCACTTTTAGGGGCATCCTGGTGGCTCACCAGGTAGAACACATACCACATAAGGCTGAGTCCTTGCCACAGCGGCCCGGGTTTGAATCCGGCCCGGGCGCTTTGCTGCTTGTCATCCCCTCTCTCTCCCCTGCCTTTCCTGTCTCTCTCTCTCTGTTATGACTATCCAATAAAGGCAGAAAATGCCAAAAAAAAAAAAAATCTTAAAAAAAAATTACTCGTAGATGCTCTGCAGCACACTTTCGAACATGGTTTTCAGTGTCGATATAATATTGTTTGTCAAGATATTCCATTGACATTGAAGACTGTTTTTGAACGTTTTTATTAATGTCCTTTATTTTTTGTTTTTATTTTTAATCAACAAGTTGTTGCAGCCCTAACACGTTGTCCCTCACCCCGTGTGTCTACCAAGGTTTGTCCAGCGTAGTCCAGTAACCCTGCTCAGCAGTAGCATCATTGTACATATCATCCAGTGTGCTATCGCCGCCACCACACTGGACCACCGGGACGCCAACTGCAGCGTCATGAAGTTCATCCGAGACCTCATCCACACAGGAGTGTCCAATGACGTGAGTGACCACACCGCATACTGACAGATCAGCTCTTTCCATTAACAACTGCTTGATCAGCTAAAAAATATCCAAGTTGTCAAAGGCAGCATCAGACATTTTCCACCAGCCCCCCTGCCCTGGGATTGGGGGGGGGGTGCTCGGCCCTCTCTGCTTTTGGATTTGCTGGCATAGTTCTTTCTCAACTCTGTTAGGAACCAACTGCGTCTCTCTTCCCTTGTAGCACGAGGATGACTTTGAGGTGCGAAAGCAACTGATCGGCCAGGCCATGGACCAGCACGGGCAGCAGCTGGTCACACAGCTCATGCACACGTGCTGCTTCTGCCTGCCGCCCTACACCCTCCCCGACGTGGCCGAAGTGTTGTGGGAGTTTATGGTGTTCGATAGGCCGGTGAGTAATGTGCACACACACGTTTGTGCCACTAGAGGGACACGTTGATGTGGGCTTCAGCAGGCATACAGGTTGATCCCACCCTCTGACTGTAGTGACTTGTAATCATCGGTAAAATGCTTTACAGACATTTTGCCGCTGGCTGGAGAATGCGCTGAAGGGGCTTCCAAAGGAGACGTCAGGCGGGGCGGTGACCGTCACACACAAACAGCTCACAGACTTCCACAAACAAGTCACCAGGTAAGCAGCGATACGGACACGAAATGTGAATTCACCCAGTCTGCCTCCCCAAAAGACAAAATACCTCCAGGGACTAATATTTTCCCACCTGTCACTGTTATTGTGGAAGCATATTCTCTGTGTAGTCTGAGGTAAGAGCAGGCCAGTGGGCAACATGTAGTCAGAATTCGGCACCGCTGTCAGGTGTAGCTGTGCCGGTTTTGGAGTCTGACAGGGCCATGCCCAGACAGGCTCTGCTGGGAATGCATTGGAACGCTGCAAAACGTGAGCAGGGAAAACCACATGGCTTCCCCGAGGCTTGTTCAGGCTCGCCATGGAGCCAGCCACTCTTGTGCTCTAGTCGTCTCTCGGCAAAGAGCAGCGTGACAGAACGAGCCTAAGCTCTGTGAAATTCCCTAGAACCAGAATAGACTTGTCCCCTTAAAATGGAAATTAAACGGATGGTTTTCCACCAAATACTCTTAATTTCCTCTGTGTTTGAAACAATGCTAAGTGTTGACTGGATAGATAAACTGGTGTTTGCCTCCTTTCTTATTGCGGTCCATCCTTCTTTTCACCTCATGTCAGTGCGGAGGAGTGCAAGCAGGTGTGCTGGGCCATCCGGGAGTTTACCAGATTGTTCCGATAGCCGCAGCTGAAGGAGGTCTGCCAGAACACCAGGTACATACACAAAAACATTCTCCGGGTCTCGGGGGGGGGGGGGGGGGGGGTTGCATGGCCTGCTTAATCCAAAGGGACCTTTTTAAAGCTTCTACCTGCTCCTTAACTGACCCATACTTCTCACCGAGTCAGTGTTGGTGCACCAGTGACACTACAGGGTTGTTGATCTTTTCCGTGTCGTTCCTCCTGCAGGTTAAATCTTTTGTTCGGATAACATTCAGAGGTGACGGCAAAAAAAAAAATAACGCTGAGGACTGCAGATGAGACTCGAAAAGGGAACTCCTGTGGGAAGGACGGTGGGACCTGGCAACAGTTAGAAAAGGCAAACGGACGCATCGCTCTGGAAACTGGAGTAACGGGGTGAACCGAGACCGCACAGACTGAGAAGAGGAGCCCCCTTTCCCACCTTCGACTCCCTCTACTGCCCCCCCCCTCGACTCACTGTCGTCCTAGCACCAGGTGGCAACAGGTGGACGGGGGTGGGACAGGGGTGGGCCCCCAAAAAGGAGCGCTCAATGAGCTGAAATGGATAAGGAGCTACCAATGGAGAGAAAACAAAAGGACGTGCCTGGTTGCAAATCAGAATGCATCAAAAGACGTTTTGGGGGGTTTTTAAGAAAAAAAATGATTTATTTTCATGGACATGTCTTTAGAACTTTATTGTGGTCTTTGCTGTCCGTGCCATATGAAGAGTGAAAAAGCAACTCATGTTTGTCTTCGAGTGGCTGCCAATGCCTCGCGGAGGCATTTAGATGGTAGAGGGGGTAATGCTTAAAGATTTGGCGTCACCTTTGACCTTTTTAATATGTTGGCTGGAATTTTAGTTGTCCTTTGCCAGAGAGCAAGAGGTATAATACAGGTGGTGTAAACTCTGGCAAAAAAAAACAAACAACCCTTTTTTGTTCTTCCAAACTGGTATCATCCTGACTTGGGAGAGACAGACACCATAACATCATTGATGATGTAGCCTTGTTGTAAACAATAAAAACTGAGCGGAACAAATTAGCTTGTTCTATTTTCACCCAAGTCTCGTAGCTGGTAGCCTTTTGGGTGGGTGTCCATTTTTGCGTAGGCTACAGTTACACGTGTGTGAATGTAGGCGAATGACCATCGCCTGCCGAGGCGAAATTCATACTTTTTTTTTTCTTTCTTTCTGATTTTCTCCCCAGTTGTATCTGGCCAGTTACCCCACCCTTCCAAGCTTTCCCGATCCGGGGAGGGCTGCAGGCTACCACATGCCTCCTCCGATACATGTGGAGTCGCCAGCCGCTTCTTTTCACCTGACAGTGAGGAGTGTCACCAGGGGGACGTAGCATGTGGGAGGATCACACTATCCCCCCCCCAGTCCCGCCCCCCGACTGACCGGAGGAGGCGCTAGTGCAGTGACCAGGACACATACCCACATCTGGCTTCCCACCCACAGACACGGCCAATTGTGTCTGTAGGGACGCCCGACCAAGCTGGAGGTAACACGGGGATTCGATCCGGCGATCCCCGTGTTGGTAGTAGGTAGGCAACGGAATAGACTGCCACGCTACCCGGCCGCCCCTCGAAATTCGCATTTTGTCGCGCTGAATGTGGGCAGCCCAGGATGTGACGCACACGGAAATCGGTTCGCTGGTTTGTAGTCCGTTTGAGTAGTCGTGGTTGTCGGTCACACACGAGCGGTTCTGGGTTTTACGATGGGGGAAAAAATGTACACTGAAGTCCAGAGAAAGATAAATAAATGTTTTCACTTAATTGTCTCACTTGTACATGTTATCATAGTTTCACGGACAAATATGGAGGAAGGACATTGGTGTACAAATTTCCAATTCTTTACGTTCAGCGCCTGTCTCCAGACTAGCTATGGCCGGTTGTGATTCGGAAACCGTCAGTGGTGTTGATAAAAGCGATCAACACGTGAGCGGAATGTCAAGCTTGTACTGCCATGTGTTAAAAGTTGTTTTTTTTCCCCTACATCAATGTTGATATATAATCCTGTCATTCAACTAAATTTTTTATGAGACAGTACAAGCCTGTTTCATGCCATAAGCTGATGATTGCTTATGCCAATTTACTTGACTCACTGGATTATTTTGCTCCTTATTTGTTGAGCACTTTCCCTACCGTTGAGTGTTTCTTTTAACAAAGTTATATACACACATGCACACGCACAAAATACCGGCTGGTTAGACACAGAAACAGTCAGTCTCCTCCATCCTGGCTCACTAAGGCCTCTTCCACCAGAACGGTGCCGGTGCGGATCCAGTTCTTACTTTTGCTTTTTTCTTCTTATTTTTACTGCGAAACCAAACGTCAATAGACATGCGCCAATGGATAAGGGGCAGCGAATTTCTTGCGGTAGCCCCTCCCCATAGCCACTGTCGTCAGGTTCCAACTTTTGTGGTGCCGTGCCAGCACCAGTTTCTTTTGGCACCAGTCCTTTTTCGGAGGGAAAGCGTGGAACCGGTTCTAGATTAGAGAACGGCACCAGCACCTAGGCGGCGGAAAAGGGCCTCATGGGAACTACAGCCAAGTGGGGCCCAACAACACACACTTTGCTATTGGTTGAGGCTGCGGATTATTTGACCATTGAAACTTGCATCGAGGATAATGACACAAATTTCTTTCGCCACCGGAAGTGAATGTTTTATTTGCCCCTTCGAAGTGAACGGGAGGCAGATATTTGCCTGTGTTGATTTCACGCATGTGTGACCGTACTGTTAACTTTTCATTAAGCACTTGCAAAACCTCAGGCAACAAATGCCGAATTTCAGCGATTGAATGCACACTTACCCGAGTACATTAGTGGGAGCAACTTCCAGTTTTATTTTTTGTTTTTTTTTGAATTTCCCCCCTTCCCCCCAGTTGTATCCAGCCAATTACCCTGCTGTTCCGAGCCGTCCTGGTCGCTGCTCCACCCCCTCTGCCGATCCAGGGAGGGCTGCAGACTACCACACGCTTCTTTTCACCTGACAGTGAAGAATTTCACCAGGGGAACGTAGATCATGTTATTCCCCGCCCCCTGCAGTGACCAGGACACATACCCACATCCGGCTTCCCACAGCAAATTGTGTCTGTAGGGACGCCCGACCAAGCCGGAGGTAACACGGGGATTCGAACCGGCAATCTCCGTGTCGGTAGGCAACGGAATAGACCACTGCGCCACCCGGACGCCCGGCAATCTCCAGTTTTAATGGAAGCAGTCATTCTGTTCTCCTGCTGCACACACCTTTATACACCCAAAGAAACTCGGTAAAAAAAAAAAAATTATACTGAATTTTAAAAAGAGGCTGTATGTAGTTCACCCGATGACCAGTCCCCCCCCCCTTGGGGGGGGGGTAACCCCATGTCATTTACCAGGTCTGCTGTGCGTTCGGGTCAGACTGGTTTGTGTAGTAGCACCTCAAGGGTTTCCGTGTTGGAATTACCATTAGAATTGCTGATGTAATCTGATATGTAAAGCTGAGCCACCGCGGGCAGAAGTGTGACGGCTGACGATGTTCACGCACCTGAGAACAGAGCAGAAGTGCTGAATTAGAAAAGACTGCTGTTGTTGCTGATTTTGTGGATACTCGTTTCTTTTCGTTGGTGTCCCTCTGTCTAGACATGGGTCACTTTCTCAGATGACTCAGTAGTTACAGGGAAAAATGTGACCTAATTGTTTCTTCCCATATGCATTTATGAGAAAACAACATACTTTTGACATTTCACGGATTTGAAAGTATCAGTCCTGTGGCAAAATTGCACATAAAAGCTCTGCCCACTTTAGATAATGAGCTTGTACAGATCAGGTAATGAAGCACAGAAGCATCTCACCATCGGATGAAAAAGCCGCCATAGAAAATTTGACAACTCAGAACTTGCCTGTGAGGGAAAAGTGACAATGCCTACTCCTGATCAGAGAATACTGCAGTGGCATTTATTGAAATCCTTAAAATATATTTCTGAGGGGTTACATAATTGCTAATGAAATTAGCTAAGAGACACATTAAAATATGGTTGTCGGTGTGCAGGCGATCTTACACCTCAGGTTAACGTAATACTGCACATTACGGTTATTTACTTCCAGTGTTGGTGCCAGTTTCACTCCAGTTGGGGAATGAGTATTGACCAACACCTGCAACTGATGGGCCTTAGGGACCCACTCTCTGTGGCACAGCTATACCTTTTAGGAGTTTCCTCTGAAACTGAGGTGACAAAAAGCACTCTTCCCCAGTCTTTTGGCCCTCTGGTTCAGGGCACATTCGGAGCCCAGGAACCATGGGCCTGCTGGCTCTGAAGTAGCCTCTGCAGCTCCTTGAACTGCTCCACTGTCTGGTCCTTCACGTCGGGGTTAGAGATCTGCAGTCGAATGCTATCTGTGGACCAGCTGAGCTCCCCCGAGAACATCTCTGTCAGAATGCGTGCCACAACGGGGACGACCTGATAAAGAATTCGAAACAGTCATTAGTTCATCCTTCACAGTTTACTGGTTGCTGCAGCTGGAGATTGGTCAACATGCCACTTTAAAGCAGAAGTGCTGACCTGGACAATGATGAGTTTCTTTTCCTTGGGTTTCTTGTCTGGCCAGTCCTCGCCAAAGCAGAAGCAGATCTCAAAGGGAGGAGGATTAGGGGCTTCACCTTTATGGAACAGGATCAGCCCTTTATATCCAAGTGTGTAAACAGATAAGGGGTAAAAATCAAAGACAATTGAGGGAAAGAGATTCAATCCAATCCATACCAGCATGGCTTGAATAATAACGTCCAACAAGTGCATCGAGAGGTAGCATTGATAGAAAAATGACACGCAAGGTCCATGCAAGATGACTGAGTTAACTGCCTCACCTTGTAAGAAGTCATTGAGACTAAATACTTTGATCTTCTTCTCCCGCTCCATGGGATTGGGTGGGCCCTCTTCAGGAATTTGTGGTCCAGTCCAGTACACCTTGCACTGACACAGGCGGATTGCATATATGTCCTGTTCCCAGATCTCCAGGATCAAGCCCCGGTCCATTACGTCCAACAGGGCATCAGTGTAGAACTTCTGCTTCTGGTTCTGGATGTCAGCAGTTACTGGGAACAGGACCTGTTGGAGGGTGACCGGCCCAAACAGCTCCACCTGCTCTGGGGTGGGCTCAAGGTGGCCGTAGTAGAGCCGGCAGCCCTGTGGGTTACTGACGGTCAGGGAGCCAACCGTGCGACCGCGGTACTGGAATTTCAGGTCCAGATCGGTCACTTTGGCCACAGAAGCATGGCCCCAACAAAAAACAACAAAAGGGAAGTTCAGAATGGAAGAAGACATTGAAATAGAAAGGAAGAGGAAGTATTTTACCATGGGAAATACCGCACTTCATTCTCGAATCCAATTTCTGTAGCTGCTTTCAATTTTGGTATTTCACTAAAGAGGGCTGGTTAAAAACTGTGTCTTCAGAGTCCATGTAGAATGTGCCTTTTCACAATACCATTATGAGCAAAATTTAATCATCTCCTTTATGTTACCAGTTATAGCATTACAGCAGCAGTACCAAAGAACCACGGAAATTGTTGAGCAATTTAACGAGTAATTGAAGGAAAATGCCAAGTAATTTGGACAACGTTTCTACCAAAAACTCCTCCCTTAGATGTTTTTCAGTTAAAAATAGACAAATTTAATGATGAGCTATCTTACTCAATTGTAGCCAGCTTTTAGGAGAGAAAAATAACATTTTGGGGGATATGTAATCTTTGTGTAGTGCTGAATAAGGTTTTCTAAGGTTTTCTTTTACAAGTCGTTTTCGTAGTGTATGACTGCAGAACCTGTCACACCATCGACCACACCTTCAGACATTATGCCAGCGCGTGCAAACAGCTTGCTGTGACAGACTGGTGTACATGAGCTGCAGTGTTTCTGATTATTCCTCTTTAAAACCACATAATCCACCTAATGGGTACGTTACACTGTCTGTTGTTGCCATGCTCGGCAACACCATGTTGAGCCTTTCCATATTATACTCCGAGGAACAAAGGAAACACTAACATATTGTGACTGAAGCATGCAATGGTCATTCCCAAATTTCCAGACCGGAGAAAATGTTGTTACTCACAAGGCAGGCTGTTGAGCAGATCAGGCTGGGCCTGCACCTCACCCTGTGTCTGGACCCCCAACATGTGGCTGGAGTCCATTGGGGCCGGTCCAGAGGGTGCAGATGCAGCTGACGGTGGCATGGAGGGCATCTCTGGCAGGACAGGAGGTGGTACACCGAGGCTGTTAGGGAGGCCACCGGGGTGCACGAAGCTCCCTTGCTCCATATCCATCAGCCGAACCTGGGAGGCGAAGTCTGGCCGGGGGAGTTCAGCCGTCATGGGAAGGCCTCTGCCAGGGTCACCGTGCATGCCGTCCTGCAGCAGAGGCATCTGGATGAGGTGGGCCGGTCCAAATGATGTGCCATTGGCCGCTGAGGGGAAGTGGATTGTGTCCGAATGTGTGGGGAAGGTGGGGAACGAGGTTGTGTCACTGATTCTGGGGTCTGGAGAATGTAAAAATGTAAATGAAATTAAAAAAAAAAGAAGCATCTTACAATAGAGAAGAGCTTCCTTTATTCAAGTCTGTCTGGACTGAACTGAAATCTGAACCGACCGGTTTCAAACAGGTATGATAAACAGAAAATGAGGAGCAAAAATATGTTCATACAATTTCTTACTGTCAAAAGTAAAGGGTAGACACTGAAGGAAAAATACTTCAGTCAATACTTCAGGATAACTTGACAAAACTTATTTGCTCTAGTTTCCCCCGTCCCAATTGTCCAGTTTGAATGATCAATATTCCTTAAGGGTCTGGAGTACTGAGGGTCACTGCAAATGTGTGTGTGTGTGTGTGTGTGTGTGTGTGTGTGTGTGTGTGTGTGTGTGTGTGTGTGTGTGTGTGTGTTTTGATGCAGTTTTCAAGTGGTTCCCAGGTGACGTGTTCCCCACATTAACCAGTCAACATACAGATTTCACATGCAGTTGAGAAATATAAATGAAAATTGATGGTACACATTTCTTCCACATCATCTGTAAAATATGGATTTCTTCCATTTTTCAGGCTGATATTGCTTAGGGCACATTTGACTTACTAATTGTGAGACCCCTGAGATTCGGCATCTGTATATGGAAAAAAAATCTGATTAAGAATTCTGTGATGAAAGCCAGCAAAAGCAATTATAACTTTCATGCTTCTCTCTCTCTCTCTATATATGCAGATTTCTTTCCCTACCTCCTCCTCATCTTCTTCAAAAGTATCTGAAACAAAGTCAAATCAGAAGGGGTCAGATTACAGTGAGGACAAAACTCATTTTTTTCAGATTTCTCTGGGGGGAAATGTTAACGACTCAGTTCAATTCCATTCAGAAGTTTCAACTCTTAAGACATGCAACTGCTAAAATAAAAATAAAACACGACCGGTAAACTACCTCTGACCCCGTTTACACTTGGTTTTAAAATGCGTTTTTTTGTGTGCAATCGGATCACAAGTGAACAGCGCTAAATACAAGCGTAAACAACCACCAAAACGTTTTGTGAACCGGATACTCAGACCACCTGCCAAGGTGGTCTGGGACGCATTTGACCGCATATCTTCTGTAGTGTAAATGCTAATGCGTCCTGATGCGTCCTGACAAGGGCGTAATAGAAAATTATCTTCTTCTTCTTCACAGAATCTGATCACAAGTGGTCAGCAGGACGCATTTGGAGACGCATGATGGACACAGGTGTAAACGGCGATGTGTCTCGCTGTCCACTTGTGACCCGATCGCCCAGAACGCATTTTAAATCCAGGTGTAAACAGGGTCTCTGTCTCATACGGGGGGCGGGGGGGGGGGGGGGACAAAAAAAGAAAGCCACGTACCTCCGTTGCCAGGCTGGTCACACACCTCGTAGATTTTGTACGGCTGGACGGGGGTCTCCTTGGTGCCGTCGTATTTAAGTCTGAACTCGCGGCTCTTGTTGAGGGCGCAGCGCAGGTTGGCTTTCCATTTGGCAGGGTCGGGCTCATCCACACCCTCCTGATACTTCCCGGTCTCCAGAGCCCAGGCCTGACGGAAACACGGGAGACAAATTTTGATTAGAGAACAACTCAGATACTCCGTCTAAGCTCTGAGACATTCTAGGACATATCTAAGACAGCAAGATATTTCAGACCTCATTTTAGGTCATGGATTCCGACTACCCGGATTTCATCCTGACGCACCAGCATTGAACGATGATAAACGATGATGTCATAACTTTGATGATAAACTTTATTTATATCGCACCTTTCTAATCAGCGTTACGAGGTGCCTTACACAACAGGGTAAAATAATGCACATAGTCCAGATAAAACAACAAAATACAGCACAGGTATAGGACATAACGCCAGGTCCGCTCCACAGGACCAAGTAAAACATGGTCCGGATAACATCACAAGAGAGTATAAGAGCCGATAAAACAATCAAAATGAGGTGATGAAAGACAAATATAAAGGTCGGACCCTTCAGTTGACTGGTTAGCGCAGTCGCCCGTGGTGCGGCCGATCCGGGTTCGGTTCCCGGCTGCCCTCTGAATTCGCTACATAAAGAATTAAAAAAGTATGAGTTATTTTTTCCGCTTCCGGTGTGGGAAGATGGCGGCGCAGATTCACATTTGCGGCGGCCTCACCCAGTACCGTCCATGCAGCTGGTCTGCTGCGTCCTGTGGGCCCAGGGGGACCACGGCCCTGCCCGGAGCTGCGCTGGAAGAGGAAACACCGAGGGCGGTCTGCCAGGGCGCGGAAGCGGGGCAGGCTAAGCTAACTGTAAGCTCATGCAGACCGGCAGTTCCGATAACACTGAGGGCGGTCTGGTAGCGGCCTCGCCTAGCCTTGACTGTGTTTTTAGTGTCGTGTGGAGTGCGGGGAGGTGTGTCGAAGGTGTCTGGCTGGGAGAGCTGGCGTTGGATTGGCTGAGGCAGCCTGGTTTGCTGCATCCTGTGGGCCCAAGGCCCACGGCCCTGACCGGAGTTGTGCTGGAAGAGGAAACACCGGTCTGACAGGATGCTAAGCTAACTGCTAGCCCATGCAGATTGGCAGTTCCGACAGTTATCCTGGCAAGGGTTCGTTCTCCTGGACTGTGAGTTTTAGGTTAGATATATGTGTTAGTTAGTTTGGCTTTATGTGTTTTTGTAGTTCTTGTCATCTCTCATCTCATCATCAGCCGGGTCGCAGTGGCAGCAAGCTGAGGAGGGCACTCCAGACGTCCCTCTCCGCAGCAACGCCCCGCAGCTCCTCCTGGGGGATCCCAAAGCGTTCCCAGGCCAGATTAGATTAGTTTGATATTGTGTAGCTCTTGTAGTTTTTGGATGTGTGTTTGTGTCTTTGTATTGCGCTGCTGTGGGCTGGGGGAAACGGCGTTTCGTTTCATGTGCGCAAGTGCAAGAAATGAAACGACAAAGTCTTTCCGATTCTGATTCTGATACAAACAACGTAAAAATGTAATAAAAATTTGGGCAACAACAAATGTACCACTAAAAAATTGAGTTATTGCACAGATGAGACTTCTCCTGCCTTTTGATGAACTATTTGTCCACCGTATGGAAGAATGACCAGAATAGGAAAGCATATTAATGTTTCCCTTCCCTGTTCATGGAGCTAAATTACTTTCAAGTGACATGTCACAGCACTTGCCATCTTACACGTGTTTGTGCAAAAAGCTGAACTATTTGTACTACCCAGGAACAACAGCCACCAAGGGAATAGAGAACGAGTCAACTGCACAAAAACAGGAAACGATCCGGCGACCACGGAGGTTTTACTAGTCCAGGAGATCATGAGGATAATGTATAGTACGGTTAAAAGGAAACCCCTGAATGAGAAGATGCTTAAGAAAAGAGTGAAATGAAACTGGCCGTTTCACTTCATAAGAACAGTTCTGCCCCTCACGTCAGCACTCATGCCGGAGGAGGAAGTAAATCAAATCGCTCTTTCCCCACGTGCTTCTGACTTGTCTGCGTGCTCAGTGTGGATTTGGAAATGATGACTGAGTGTGCCCTGCAATATTGTGGTGCAATCCCAGACAACCAAGAAACCTTGGCCCAAATATGGCCCACGTCTGCAGTTATCTTACGGCCCACATTTGGCCTTGAGTGACAGCCTTGACCCAGGGTGAGTGTGGCTGCCTCAACTCAGCCACACTTGGGCCACATTTGGGCCACATGTGGCCCACATAGTATGTGCTGTAACCCAAGTCAAGCCCGCTTCATTACATTTGGGCCATGTCTGGCCCACACAACACTTGCTGTAACCCAAGTCAGGCCCGGCTTATGAAATCTGGGCCACGTCTGGCCCACACAACAGTTAGCAGTGCCGTAACTGAGCCATAAGTACCAAAAGTGCCCCAGATTAGGCCCAAATGTGTCTGCTATCTTGGATATAGCCACAATTGACCAATTCACCGAATGTGGTCACCATTTAAAGAAATAAAAGCAGGTGTACACGGCGACACCCTGAATCTCCACTAGTTTGATATTGTGTGACATCATTATTGCTGTGTCTGTGGATCTGCTGTGTAAGTCCATACTTCATCAGGTGGTAATGCAGAGAGAGACAGAAAGAGAGAAAAGTCACAGGTCTGACCTTGAAGATGGTGTTCTCCTCCTCGGACATGGGCAGGTGGCGAGTGGCGTGTCTCCAGGGTATCTGGAAGAGGCGGTGGTCTGAGCTGAGCCACTGCAGGCCCGGGTAGCGGCCGCTGTTGACCTGGGCCAGCAGCCAGGGCTTCAGACGGATTCTCCGGGGCTGAATACTCATGGTGGGGAAGGGGTCGCCCAGACACGGACACCACGGGCAGCTGGGGCGGGGAACACAACCGAGGGTTAGGTGAGAGAAGACAAACAGCAGTGGAGTGTGGAATAGGCAGTTGGCAAGTTTGTCTAGGTACTGGAAAGGAGGGTCCATCCATCCCTTATCGTAAACCGCTTATCCTGCTCTCAGGGTCACGGGGATGCTGGAGCCTATCCCAGCAGTCATTGGGCGGCAGACAGTTCACCCTGGACAGGCCACTATCACAGGGCTGAGACACACACACACACACACACACACACACACACACCTAGGGACGGTTTAGTACGGCCGATTTGTAACGATCACGGATAAGTAGACTTGCTAGCCCCTGGTCACACTTGCTTCCGATGGCCTCACAATCTCACTTCTGACACCAATATAGCGAATTCAGGGGGGCAACCGGGAACTGCCACAGCCGGGACGCGACCCCGTGTCTCCCGCACCACGGGCGACTACGTTAACCAGTCGACTAAAGGGTCCGACCTGTTAGCCAAGGGCTAGCAAGTCTACTCATCCTTGATCGTTACAGTCACCTGACCTACATGTCTTTGGACTGTGGGAGGAAACCGGAGCCCCCGGAGGAAACCCACGCAGACACGGGGAGAACATGCAAACTCCACACAGAGGACGACCCGGGACGACCTCCAAGGTTGGACTACCCCGGGGCTCGAACCCAGGACCTTATTGCTGTGAGGCGAGTGCACTACCCACTGCGCCACCGTGCCAGTAAGCTTGAAAAAGCCCGTGACTCTAAAGCAGGTCAGCAGATGAGTGATGTGTTGCTGAGTGCGCGTGGCGAAGGCGAGCAGGGTGGAGGGTTAGTATTTGTAAGGGCAACAGACTTCTGCCGCGGTAACGACCCCTAGGGGGCGACAACGGGGGGAACAGAGCAAACAGCAGAAAGGAAACAGGGATTCAAACGAGTTTAAACTGAAATATTGCTAAAAGTTTGAGTCACGGCAATTTGCATATGAACGCGGTCATTGGTTTGGGTGGCTACGTCACTGCGTGGTTCATAAGGGTGGGGGAGAGGTCACGTAGATGATGACGACACGCTTCTCTCAATACACGCTGCGTCCAGATGAACTGACTCAACTGTCAGTGAAAGCCCGAGGTGGTTTTGGCTGTACTGACCTGTACTATATCCAAGCGGCTGACTTTATCATGCGGGGTTAAGTGGTGGCCCCTGAGACCCCAAACACAGAATCCTCCACTGAACCAGCACCCGTCCCTTGACATACTGCTGGATGGACAATGTCTGGAGACAGGAACCAACCGCCAGGTAGTCCAATCAACACATCACAGGCCAACACAGACACACAGTACAGCCCAATGAAAACGGACCATGGCCTCTTGTTCAGCTCTCTCTGTCTCCGTCTGTCTGTCTGTCTGTCTGTCTGTCTGTCGCGTGACAATGTATTAAACTTGTTTTTTAAAAAAGTCAAAAGTCTGTCTCTGTCTGTCTGTCTGTCTGTCTGTCTCTCTCTCTCTCTGTTTGTCTCTCTCTGTCTGTCTGTGTCTCTGTCTGTTTGTCTCTCTCTCTGTGTCCCTGTCTGTCCGCCTCTCTCTGTCGGTCTCTCTCTGTCTGTCTGTCTCTTTCACACACACACACACACACACACACACACACACACACACACACACACACACAGTCTCTCTCTGTCACACACACACACACACACACACACACACACACACACACACACACACACACACACACACACACAGTCTCTCTCTGTCACACACACACACACACACACACACACATGCAAAGAGAGACACGCTCTTATAAAACAGGTAGGTGGTAGGATGGGAACGGGACTGTGACGGCTCTACACGCGGGTGTGATGAGCAGCGCAGCTCTGTTGATTATCACATCTATTTTTACACCTTTTCTCGCAGGAAAATGAACAAATCACAGTGTTACTTGCAACCCACGTGATCACGAACAGATGTGCCACCGAACGGAGGCCTAAAAATACCTGTTAGTTTACTTTTAATATGCAAGACCTGCATTTAACAGCTGGTAGTCCACCAAGGTCACACACACACACACACACTAGAGTACAGGAGGACACAATCTCAAACGGTGTCGGTTTCAACAGGTTTGTACTGAATAATGGCTCCACTTGCCTGCTTCTCAGAGTCCAGGGTAGGACTCGGTCCGTACGGAGCCGACCGCTGGCGCGCCCCTTCAGCTCCACATGGAGCCCTGGTCCGCCAGGGAGCCTCCGCAGCAAACGCGCCTCCGCCGCGGTAAGTAAGCGTGCAGGTGTTGGGGACAGGGGGGAGGGAGCACCTTCCACAGGAGGATCACCGACACTACAGACGATCCCAACCCCTCGTTTCCCACGAGACGTACGGACGGCACGTCGCCAGTAAGCGACCCATGGCTTGGCAGCACATCAGTAGGTGTAGTGTTATTTGCAGAACTAGCGCAAAGTTACCACCCTTCCGGGTGCGGACGCGCATTGAACGGAAGCAGGTCGACTCACTTTTGTTTCCCCACTTTGTGCTGACGTTCATATTTCTTACCCACCGGATGTTCCAGAACGTTCGGATCGACGCCGTCTTACGGCGCTGCGCGCACACACATGTACGCCGGCTCGTGAACATAAACGGTGAATAAAACCAAGGCCTATTGATTTTATTGTTTTGTTTAATGTTATATCCTTCCCATAATCGCTTACGTCAGTGTACTGGTGACATCGTCGCACTTTTCTGTTGGTTAAAATCAATTGTTAATTTTTTTCTTAAATTTTGGACGGAAGATCATTAGATTTAATTTCGAATTAAATCTAATTTCATTAGATTCAATGTAATTTCATGTGACCACTAGGGGGCGGCAAAGGTCAAACACGGATAGTTCCACCTGGCGAAATGAGAGCGGAGACGCACGACCTGGCGGACGACTCCACGTGTATGGGAGGAGGCATGTGGTAGTCTGCAGCCCTCCCCGGATCGGCAGAGGGGGTGGAGCAGCGACCGAGACGGCTGGGAAGAGTGGGGTAATTGGTCAAGTGCAATTGGGGAGAAACCCCCCCCCCTCTTGGGGAGAAACCCCCCCCCCAAAAAAAACACAAACAAAAAACTTGCATGTACAAAAGGGTATCCAAGGAAAATGTAAACTTGAACACCATAGGTTGAGGCTGGGGGGGGGGGTCTCTAAAAATAGAAGTTATTAACAGGTACAGATTTAATTGCTTTGGAGTGTTGAATTTAGTACATGTATTGCGTCAACTCTTCGAATAAAGCACGATTTCTTACACTCATGATCTGGAACTGGGCCATTACAACAACAAGATTCATCATGTACACAGGGGTGGAGACCAAACAACTCATTCTTCTGAAGCATGAAACTTTAATCAGTGTTTTCAGTAATGAGAGCATGTGGGTCTTGCCAGACATTCTTCACAATTGGGTAATGCCAAAATAAATACGCAACAGTTTCTGGACATCCGTAACAAACTACAGTTAACACTAATGTCCTGATTATTTCCATCAGTTTTTAACTGGGTAGAATCTAAGAATGAGTTCAAAAGGAATCCCCTTTACTTTACTGGCGATCAAACACGCATCGATGAGGTAGAAGCCAGGCCTTCTTCCACACCACATCTTCTACCAGTCGAGTCCAACATGAACTCACATATGGTGACGTAGTAATATCTCCTCTGAACAGATCTGTGACCAGCATAACTGGAGAAACACGTTTGGGAGGGTGTTTTGGATAACAACATTAACCCCTGGCTGAGATTTAAACAGCATATCCGGAGCCTTTACACCAAAGACTCATAATGCTCAGATGTTGCATCCGGACAGAAAGTCTTCATAAGAAGAAGCTCATCCTGATCTCGTCTCATCATCAGCCGCTTCTCTGGAACCAACGTGCACGGCATGGTGGCCCACTGGTTAGCGCTGTTGCCTCACAGCAAGAAGGTCCTGGGTTCGAACCCAGGACCTCTGGGTGGAGTTTCCATGTTCTCCCCGGGTCTGCGTGGGGTTTCCCCCGGGTACTCCGGTTTCCTCCCATCAAAAAGATATGTATTTTTTTGGGGGGTCCGGGTAGCACAGCGGACTATTCTGTTGCCTACCAACACGGGGCTCGCCAGTTCGAACCCCCGCGTTACCTCCGGTTTGGTCGGGCGTCCCTACAGACACAATTGGCCGTGTCTGCGGGTGGGGAGCCGGATGTGGGGATGTGTCCTGATCGCTGCACTAGCGACTCTTCTGGTCGGTCGGGGCGCCTGCTGGGGGGGGGGACAACATGACCCTCCCACGCGCTATCTCCCCATGGTGAAACTCCTCACTGTCAGGTGAAAAGAAGCGGCTGGCAACTCCACATGTATTGGAGGAAACAAGTGGTAGTCTGCAGCCCTCCCCGGATCGGCGGAGGGGGTGGGGCATGCGACCGGGAAAGCTCAGAAGAGTGGGGTGATTGGCTGGACCCAATTGGGGAGGAAGGGGGGGGCATGCATGTTAGGGTTAATACCGTCTGTGCCCCTGACCAAGGCAGTGGAAAGAAGTGGAGTTGGTCCCCGGGCGCTGCAGGGGCACCTATACGATAGGATGGGTTAGTAAATCTCACTTACAAAATGAATAGAGAGTATTCCATCCCATAGAGACAGCTTTATAAAATATCCTCGTTATTCCAAATAACATTTATGAGGTGAAAAACTGTAGATGAGACTGAAAAGACAGACAGTCTGGCAATGAAAAGCAGACATTTTGTCAATATAGTAAAAAAAACAAGAAGAATGCTTGAGCCAGCCAGGTTCGATAATGGAGAGGTTCAGTATTGCAAATGGAGGTAGGGGTTCTAAAAAAATTGCTTCAGCCAGTTTCTTAAATGCATCATTTAACATATTAAAATCCATAAGCCCATCATTTTTCATAAAGTGATGCGTCTTCTTTTTCCATATGAACTTGAAGAGCATTTTGTCAGTCTGTCAGTAGTTCATCAAGCTGCAGAGCCGGAGCTGCACGTGTCAGTCGGAAGATTTCCTCTGCAATTAATACTCCGCCTCTTAATGAGAGATCCATTAAAAGCTATTGATGGGGATTTTCTTTGCATAACAGGGTTAAAATTTTAAGAGGGTTCTACTCCGTTGATCTTTGGTAATTAATATTCCTGAAGATGGAACATTTTTACTGGAAAATTATAAAGGGCAGATTTAGAGCATTCCTTAATGACCACAAGTTCACACTTACAGACCAGAAGCCTTTGAGAACTCCCTGCTTACTTCAACGGTGACAGAAATTTGGGTTTCATCTTGCAAGAATAGTATGGTTGTCACGCCGGGATCAGGAACTGAGGACCCAAACGCAGACAGCAGAGACAGGCCGGGATAGAGCAATTATTTAATGGAAGAACCGAAAGAATCAAACTTACAACAAACGGAGAGGCCGGCGGGGGGGGGGGGGGTCAAGTCCAAAATAACAGGCCAGGTACAAACGGCAAGGAAGACTCGAGGACAAGGCATGAAGCACCCGGCTAACATAACCCGACAAAGAGACAGGGCAACCAGTGGGACTATAACTGCTTGGGAGCCAATCAGGGAATGGGGAACAGGTGAGCAAAGTATGGTCGTCCCCTCTTCGAATAGACGGCCCCTTTGACACCCCGTTCCAACCAGCGTTCCTCCCTATCAAGGATGTGCACATCCCCATCCTTGAAAGAGTGGCCACTGGCCTATAAATGGTGTAGACCAGCGTTTCCCAACCCAGTCCTCAAGGACCCCCCATCCTGCAGATTTTCATTGTAACCCTGCATAGGTAGCCCTGCTTGTACTTACTCAACCAATCATCTCACAGCACCTAATTATGCAAGGTGTGCAACAGCTGACATAATTCATTGCTGATTGGTTGAATAACTACAAACAGGTACATTGTCAGGGTTGCAAAGAAAATCTGCAGGATAGAGGGTCCTTGAGGACTGGGTTGGAAACACTGGTGTAGACTGTGGAGTCCTGGTCTGACGTGTTGTGTCATCCTCTTGGCCAGCGTCTGCTTAGTTTCCCCCGATGCACAAGTCACGGCAATCCTCCTGGCACTTAACCCCGTACACTATATTGCTCCGATTGTGTTGGAGGACCTGATCCTTTGGGTGGACCAGTTTATGGCGCAGCGTGTTTTGGGGTTTGAAAGAAACCGAGAGGTGGTGTTTGGAAAATACACATTTCAACCATTCCGACACTCCTGCCACATACGGAACCACCTCTGGTTTACGCTTAGGCAGCTGTTGTCCTTCTCCTCTCTTCGATCAGCTGGTGCACTGTTTGGGCGTCTTCCCGGCTTTGCCAGACTCCCAGTTAGGATAACCACACTTAACCAGGGCCTGTTTAATGTGGGACTTCTCCCCTTCCCCGGCCGCTGTGTCGGTGGGGACATTGTCAGCTCGGTGGTGCAGCGTCCTGATGACTCCTAGTTTGTGCTCCAGCGGATGACGAGAGTCAAGCCTTAAATACTGATCAGTATGTGTTGGTTTAAGGTAAACATCAAAAATCAAATGTCCCCCATCACCAACTGCAATTTCAGTCTAAGAAGGCTACCAGGGTGGGCAGTCTTATCCAGAAAGGGCCAGTGTGGTTGAAGGTTTTTGGTCCAACTAAGCAGTTACGCACCTGATCCCACTAATCGACCAGTAGAGTCTTTGCTGAAGAACTTGATTAGGAGACACAGGTGTGTAATTGACCTTCCGCAAAGTCCCGCCCCCCTTAGTTACTGTTGCTATGCCCGTCAAGCATTTCAGAACTATCCAGGAAGTAGCCGGAAAATACCAAAACATGAAGGAAGAAATCAGCGCATTGTGTGGGTAAAAGTAACAGTAATAATACGTTAGCTGTATTAGCTATCAATAATAGCTAGTAGCAAGCTTAGCTTGGAGCAGACATGTATTTTTGTTGATTTTGGATGGATTAAGCTGGCCATGGGGTCTGCTATACTGCCAAATCTATTGCCCACATTGCGCTTCTTGCGTTCTGGGTTTCAGGAAGGGAAAGAAAATTACACCCCCTCCAAACTTTTCACATATCTAGTATCCTATTTGCAGATCCCATAGGCACACCGTTTCAGCATTTTGCTGTGTGTTTGAAAGCTTGATGGACCGTTGCTAAGGTAGGACTGGACAAGCACCGTTCTGGGGCGGTACTTTGCGAAAGGTCAATTGTTTGGTTGGAACAAAAACCTTCACCCACACTGGCCCTTTCTGGATAAGATTGCCCACCCCTGGAACCTATCATTTTTCACATCCGCCCTATAGTGAACTTGATGTGGTTGTCCACAGAGTTAATGTGGTATGTCCTGAGATTTAACCCAGGTGTCGTCCACAAATCTGAACCAATGGCTAGGTGGTGCCCCTGGATAGGACATCATAGCCCTCTTTTCCACATCCTCCATTTACAAGTTGGCCACTACAGGTGAGACCGAAGAACCAATAGTACACCATGCCTCTGCCTATAGTACTGCCCCCTGTATGTGAAGTACGTGGACTGAGGACACAGCTTCAGGAGCAGACACACTTGGGCATTGTTAAGGGTGGTCCTATCGCGAAGGGTGGGGTCGTCCTGTGATTTCATACGGACTACCTCCACCGTTTCATCAACAGGAACGCACGTGAAGAGGGATGTAACATCATACCAGACCATTGTTTCATCCACCTCCATAATGACGTCCCTCACCTTATCCACCAAACCCATAGTGTTCTGAATGTGATGTTCATCACTGCCTACCAACGGGTTGAGGATAGATGCCAGAAACTTAGAGATGTTTTAGGTCATATCCTTACATGTCAGGCCAGGCCAGGACTCCACAGTCTACTCCAGGGGTGGGCAATCTTAACCAGCAAGGGCCAGTGTGGGTGAAGGTTTTTGTTCCAACTAAGCAGTTCCACACCTGATCCTACTAATCGACCAGTAGCGTCTTTGCTGAGGAACTTGATTAGGAGACACAGGTGTGTAATTGCTTGGTTGGAAGAAAAACCTTCACCCACACTGGCCTTTTCTGGATAAGATTGCCCACCCCTGGTACACCAATCTACAGGCCAGTGGCCACTCTTTAAAGGAGGAGGCTGTGCACATCCTCCTCCTTTTAAAGATCCTTGATAGGAGGAATGCTGGTTTGAACGAGGAGTCAAAGAGGCCATCTATGTGAAGAGGGAATGAACATTCCTGAATCGAGGGGGGAGGTCTGAGAGTATGTCTGTCGCCATCTTACAATGCTGTGATTGCAACCATTCCCCAACCCTCTACGAATAGCGCACATGGCCATTGTAACTCTAGTTAATGGCCATGACAATTTGCATATGAAACAGATAATTGGTTTGGTCGTTATGCAACTGTGCTGTTTATAAGGGTGGGGATACCTGCAGTCAAGGCGGAAGAAGTCACTTAGAGGAGTGAGGAAAAGTCTCTCCAAATAAACGTTGTGTTCAGATGAAGTGATTCAGCTTCCTGTGATGTTCATTAGTGTGAAGTGGGTCTGGCCGTCACTGCAACATGCTCCTTAAACATCCAGTGGTAGATTCAAAATCCTCCATGCCCCGAGCCTGGCCCCTGGGCTTCATTTTACCACACTCAACAGCCCAGTCCAAAAATCCCTATTATCATTTATTAACAATTACCATAGAGAGCTAAAGGCAACAGTGCATACACGAAGGAACAGTGTCCAAGAAATGAAATGTGTGCGTTAGGGTCTCAATGCTGTATGGTTAAAGCTATACAGCACATGTGTAGCGAAGTTGTATGCTTTATAATTCTCACGATGAGGACAGTCTCAGACACAATGATATGAAGTTCACGTTTGTGGCGTTTGGTGCGTGTTTCTTCATAGGTCTAATTGGCAGGACAGTGGATGGCTGGAACCTGGTGATCAACAGAAAGAGGGAGCAAGGGAGACAGTATCAGTCAACATGTGGGAGGTAAATACAACACGCTTACAGTCAGGAGGGACAAGCACACAATGCACACGTACTGAAACTATGTGTCGTTTTTAAAGGGATCCATCCATTATCCAAGCCGCTTATCCCAATCGGGGTCGCGGGGATGCTGGAGCCTATCCCAACAGTCACTGGGCGGCAGGCGGGGAGACGCCCTGGACCGACCGCCAAACCATCACAAGGCCCACACACACACACACACACACACACACACACACACACACACACACACACACACACATTCACACCTAGGGACAATTTAGTACGGCGGATTCACCTGACCTACATGTCTTTGGACTGTGGGAGGAGACCAGAGCACCCGGAGGAAACCCATGCAGACACGGGGAGAACATGCAAACTCCACACAGAGGACAACCCGGGACAACTCCCAAGGTTGGACTACCCTGGGGTTCGAACCCAGGACCTTCTTGCTGCGAGGTGACTGTGCTAACCACTGCGCCACTGTGCTGCTTTTTAAAGGGATAGTTCACCCATAACACTGAACCTTGAAATAGAAAGGCATGTCCAGTTCGGACAGGCCCACTCAGGCAGTTCTGGCCCCACGCTTTGGTGTGATAAAACCAGCATTATCAAATTTATTATTAAACGTTTTATTTCGATTTCTTTTACATAACTTCTCATTATCTAAAATTATGTTAAAAAGCAAACTGACTTAGACAATGGGTATGCTCATCTAGTCGTATACTTCCTACAGGCCTGAGGCCATGCTGTTTTTCTTATCTTCGTTATTTTGTGATATTTAGCAACACATGGCATGAGGTCCCTCCAGATGATCTCATTTGGAGAATTTCAAAATTTCATTTCAAATCGATGCACTAACCTTTAACCATTCTCAAAATAAATGAGTTTGTGCAGAGTGAAAATTTATTTTGTCTGATTAATTTTACAGTTTTTTTATTGTGAAGTGCTTCTTTAAAAAAAAAAACCAGAAAAAAGAGCATGCAGATACCGAGGCGACGTCCTGCTTGTGCTATCTTCTACTGAGGTTTCCATCCTGAACGAAATGAACAAGGTGATGAAATAATGATGGCTCGGTTGCTGTTGAGGAGCAATTGCTTTTTCAATTTTCACATGATCAAGGATGAACATGAGTGTGACCGCCCAACCCGAAGGCCTTAATGCACTAATCAACTCTTGTCTACATTGCCATTGCATGGTGGTGTTCAGAAAATGGTACAACCCTTCACTGAAACTCATAAAGGAAATTCAACATTACGCTACGGCTGGACGCCCTCCATTTATGGTACCCCCTAATGGTGGAGTCTTGCATCATCGACTCTGAGAAAACGATGCATTGTCTCTTCCAGCCTGTCAGCCTGGCATGAGCCGTTGCACATTGTTAAGCCATAAATCATCCAAGTCACTCATTAACACAGGAAGAAACCGAACATTTTAGCATTTTCAGTTTGCCAGATGCACCTTTCTGCGAGCGGGCATCTCTGAAAGGAGTTGTCCCGGTGCTCTGAGACAACTGCTGCTGTCATGGAAGAACAACTGTGTGCTGAAGTGACCAAGCCGGTGGCGAGGTTGTTCCTAAGTTGGTCTGTGGCTGCAGGGGACGATCTCACCCCAACGCCGGCAAGTATGGAAGCATGTATTCTACAAGGAGGACATTGTGGCTGGTTTGGCCAAATCATTCTGATGGGCAGAGGTCAGCCCCAACAAGGACTCAGCCCAAAGCCAGGCGGGGGGTGTTATTACAGAGGTCAGTTAAAGCCTGTTGGCTAGTTCATGTGCTGTATCAAACATGTTGATGAGGAGACAAAAACTACTCGGTGGGGGTCAGAGTCTTCAATCTTACAAGAAAGAAATCCACAAATCACTGCCTTACAACTGGACATGATTTTAATCTGACAAGTTTTATTTACATATGAACAGTACTTATAGTGCTTTGTGTAAAATTGAAGTCTGTATAGCTAATATCTTGAGGGAGGTTAAAAGTTAAGATGCAGGCGTCTGGGTAGCATAGCGGTCTATTCAGTTGCCTACCAACACAGGGATCGCCGGATCGAATCCCTGTGTTAAATCCGGCTTGGTCGGGCGTCCCTACAGACACAATTGGCCGTGTCTGCGGGTGGGAAGCCGGATGTGGGTATGTGTCCTGGTCACTGCAATAGCACCTCCTCTGGTCGGTCGTGGGCGCCTGTTTGGGGGGGAGGGGGAACTGGAGGGGAATAGCGTGATCCTCCCACATGCAGCTGGCGACTCCACATGTATCGGAGGAGACATGTTGTAGTCTGCAGCCATCCCCGGATCAGCAGAAGGGGTGGAGCAGCACCCGGGAAAGCTACCCAGATAGCAAAATTGCTGTGGCCCTCCACCCGTCCCCCACTGACACTTTCACACTTTCATCCGGCCCACATACCCCGTGGAATGATGGCACTTTGGCGGTCCATTCCTGTTTGCCAGATCTGGGCCAGAACCAAGCCATAGCAATGCCGCATGTGCCACATACTTGCCAAAGGTGGCCCATATTTGTTTTGTGATATTTGGGCCATATTCACCATTTACCACACGGGCCACTTCAGGGTTACATCCAGATTACATGTTGCCGAGAGCAGCGCATCTTTGCCAAAAAAGGCCCGCATTTGATTTGGCATATTTTGGCCATATTTGCTATTATACATGTGGGCCACTTCAGGCTCACATCCATTTTGTCAGGGCCAGAAGAAGGCCACCAGTGCTGCATCATTGGGTGAAGTGGCCCACATCCGGATGCTATCTGGGTCGGGAGAGTGGGGAAATTCGCCGGATGCAACTGGGGAGAAAAGGGGAGAACCCCCCCCAAAAAAAATATTAAGATGCAACCAATCTGGGTGTCTGCATGACAAGCAATGGTAAAGTAAGCTAACTGAAGAAACGCTCCTTCTCCCAGAGTCTTTGGGTCTGTTCCGGGTTGGAAGTGTTCACCACCCCTCACTTGACTTTTCCTGTAAGGCCAAAGGTTTTATAGGTAATCATAGAAGACACAAGTTTACTGTTCCAATATGCCTAGTAATCCTAATCCATCAAAATACTCAATTTTGGCTCCCTGCATTTGGTTAGGTAAAAAAAAAAATTGTAGATGAAGAAGAAAATTCAGTCTGCAAAGTTTTGTTGGCTCGACCGTGTCTGAAGGTGGACCTCTGGGAAGTCGTCAAAGTTCATCAGGTTCAAACTGAATTATTTGCGAGGTATCGGTTGGTTGCAGCTGTCAGTTGTTTACGTGGAAGGTTCGGTCATCGATTGGATTCAGAGGGGTTGTTTCTTTTTGAACAAAGCATTCGGGGCGCCCCGGTGGCTCGCCAGGTGGCTCCCCTGGTGGCGCCCCGGTGGCTCGCCACGTGGCTCGCCAGGTGACTCACCTGGTGGCGCCCTGGTGGCTCGCCAGGTGGCTCACCTGGTGGCTCACCTGTGGCTCACCTGGTAGAGCACATACCGCATATCAAGGCTGAGTCCTTACAGCAGCGCCCTGGGTCCGAATCCAGCCCCGTCCCTTTGCTGCATGTCACCCCCTCTCCCTCTCTCCTATCTCTCTCTACTGTCGCTGTCAACTAACGCGGAAAATGCCAGAAAATAATTAAAGAAAAAAGTCATTTGATGTCTCCTTTCCCCCTCCCTGTTGGCTGGTTACCTTGGGGAGTTGCCTGAAGTTTCCGTTTCGCTGCCTCATGAGAGACACAGATCTCAGAAACGTCTCGATCAGCAAGGACTCTCTCCATCTCCATCCTGCTTTATTACTTTGTCTTCTGTTCTTTTGTGTCTTTTCACATCTCCCCCTGATGCCTTCACTATACTCTATCCCCACCGTCATCGCCAGTATCCGTTGACGTCCCTTCCGTCTGTCCCTGAACTGAGTGTGACTCCTGTTTCACTGCGGGTGAGCACTCGGTTTCCATCTCCGACTCCTCTCTGACACCGACCAGTGGCGCGTCCTTCACCACGGGGCCCTGGCTATGACCGGCCTCCTCAGACGTGACGTCACGGGACTGGAGGGATGATGCTGAGCCTCTGGACAGTGGCGGTGGCTCCGGCATAACTGGAAAGTGCAAGGCACCACCCGAGGGCCTCGAACCGCCTCGCTCATCCCTGCCGGGGGGGTGCAACAGGGCGGCGGGTAGGGACTGCTTCCTGGTGTAGACCCCGTGTCTGCCGTGAAGGCTTCCGGAGCGAGAGGACACGTACTCGCCGATGAACGCCTCATTGCTGTAGGACATCTCCTCTGTCAAGTACTCGGGTTGGCCCGAGCTCACCTGTCAATCACGGAAAGAGGGGGCATTTAGGATTTAGGAGAGGTAACACGAGTTGGGCTTGGTTTTATCGTGATTTGCTGTGTACCCACTTAGATACTCGTGCGGTATGCGCTACAGTACGGAGGCGTGGCTCCTATGCCCACATCTGCCTGGCACACGGCTGCATCTACAGCTGGGCGCTACACACAGTGGTGCCACTACGGCACCGTTGAAGGGAGGCGAAGGTTGTTCGCATCACGCACGACACACAGAACCACCAAGTCACAGAGGACCACAAGAGCGCTTCCATTAGCATGATGATGCAACGGAAGTGGAGCACAGGGACACGGGGATGCACAACGCTGTCATGACCACCACGTCACCGAGACACAGACGGGACAGAAGAGCATGGAGAAGAGCAAACTCACCATCTTATACCACTTTAAGCTCTACTTAAGCGGCATTAGCGGAGGACACATGCAGGGATGAAGAGAGTAGAAAGAGTAGCTCATATACTCTTTTTAAGCTTTTTTTTTAAAACTATGAATGTTTTGTGAGTTCAGCATGAAATAGCTTTGCATTCTGATGGGAGAAGGTTCAGAAGTCACAGAGGTTAAAATCGTAGTTTGAATGACTTTGCCGTGGCCACCTACGTGGTTTGTCCCTTGTCCTACGCCGATGGTGCTTTTAGCACACTCTGTAACCTGCCTGGCTGTGCAGGTGAGCCTTTCTTCTTCTCTACATAAATAAAAGGGTGATTTTTATTTCTTCTTTTTGGATTTTCCCCCCTTTTCTCCCCAATTGTATCTGGCTAATTACCCCACTCTTTCGAGCCGTCCTGGTTGCTGCTGCACCCCCTCTGCCGATCGGGGGAGGGCTGCAGACTACCACATGCCTCCTCTGATACATGTGGAGTCACCAGCCGCTCCTTTTCACCTGACAGTGAGGAGTTTCACCAAGGGGATGTAGCGCATGGGAGGATCACACTATTCCCCCCAGTCCCCCCCCCCCTCCGAACAGGCGCCCCGACCGACCAGAGGAGGCGCTAGTGCAGCGACCAGGACACATACCCATATCCAGCTCCCCACCCACAGACAAGGCCAATTGTGTTTGTAGGGACGCCCGACCACGCTGGAGGTAACACGGGGATTCGAACCAGCGATCCCCATGTTGCTAGACAACAGAATAAACCACTACACTACCCAGATGCCCCAGTGATTCTTCTACCATGCACTTAGCAAACAGTGTAAATAAGTCTTGTTGAATACCAAGCACTGACTCCACAGATACTGTCTCATTAAAAGCCCCCAAGTGGTTTCTAACTTCCGGTGAATCAAACATTGTCGGCTTTTAGCTTCTTTATCAACAGTCTTCATTTATTTGGTTTCTCTTTTTTGCTTCTTGCTCTGGCGTTACATCCATACATCTGCAAGGGGAAAAAGATTGTGTTCACCCCTGGGTATGTTCAGCAGCCCTTACCACATTTGGATGCTTTCCCAGGGCGACAGCGCCTTGGTTGTCCGGGTCCCGTCTGCCTCTCCTACTCCTGACCAGCTGAAATATCAGAAACAACGCCACCACCAAGAACAGCAAGGCAATGCCCGCGACTCCTCCAGCCAGCCTCGTGTCCATGTCCCCAAAGAGGTGCTCCTCTGTGAATGGACTCTTGGGAACTGTCATGGCAGAGACAGACAGACAGACAGACAGACAGACAGACCGATGGAGGAAAGGGGTTAATGTCAAAAGTCAAGTTACCGTGTGAATCAGTCATATTTCTCTGTTGAATTCACTATAGCTGTCTGTAGCTATCCAGTGGTCCACTCATCCTACCATCCACACCGTGACATGGGGAGAACATGCAAACTCCACACAGAGGGGGACCTGGGATGACCCCCAAGGTTGGACAACCCCGGGGTTCGAACTCAGGACCTTCTTGCTGTGAGGCGACAATGTTAACCACTGCTTCACCGTGCCGCCAAGGGTCAGACCCTTTAGTTGACGGTTAGCACAGTCATCCGTGGTCCAGGCTATACCCCAGATAGCACCCGGATGTGGGCCACTTCAGGCAATGATGCGGCACTGATGGCCTTCTTCTGGCCCTGACAAAATGGATGTGAGCCTGAAGTGGCCCACTTGTATAATAGCAAATTTGGCCCAAATATGCCAAATCAAATGCGGGCCTTTTCTGGCAAAGATGCGGCGCTCTGGGCAACATGTAATCTGGTTGTGACCCTGAAGGGGTCCGTGTGGTAAATGGTGAATATGGCCCAAATATCACAAAACCAATATGGGCCACCTCTGGCAAATATGTGGCACATGTGGCATTACTATGGCTTGGTTCTGGCCCAGATCTGGCAAACAGGAGCGGACCGTTCAAGTGCCATCATTCCATGGGGTATATGGGTGGGATCAAAGTGTCGGGTGTTGGACAGGTCCGGGCCACAACAATTTTGTTATCTGGGCCGGGTTCAATTCTTGGCTGCAGCGGAGTCCTGACTATGCCTGAACTCACTACATTGTTGTCAGAAGTGGAATGGTGGACCGTGAGGCAATCAATCGGAAGCGCATACGCCCAAAGGCATGAGGGAGCTGGTATGCTGAAGCTTAAGGACACCTTTCCCAAAGGGGGGGGGTAGTGTAATGACCACGAATGACTAGACTTGCTAGCCCTTGGCTAACGGGTTGGACTCTTTAGTTGACCTGTTAGCGCAGTTGCCCTAGGTACGGCCTACCCGGGTTTGGTTCTTGGCTGCCCCGTCAATTCGCTACATTGGTTGACCTTACATATATATGACATACCTTGACCCTTAGCTTTATGAATCAATGAACGGGGGACCACTGACATTTCTCCCTGACAGCCTCTGTGGTCTTTTCATGAGAGGGAACAGTCAGGCTGAGATTTGAAATTCGGACAGCTTCATATTCATCCCCAAACTTGTCAGTGGTCCTGCTGCTTATCTCTTCAAGCCTTTGCATGCTATCATGGACTAGGGTGAATGGTGCTGAGCACGGATAAAGTTAGAGATAATGGATCTGATCTGATTACCTGGAAGACTATTGTCCTTCAACTGGACAGATAAGCCTATGGTCACAATCAAAGCCCACAAGTACAGAAGACCTCTGGGTGTCCTCACGTCCCGCTCAGGGCTGCTATACTATATTACCACATACACCTATCTGCCGCCCAACCAGTGTTTCCAACAGTGGGTTAAATTGTGATTTGTACCATTTGGAAGTCATTTCATGTTGAAGAGTGCAAAACGTGGTTTTCTTGCAAGCAATGTAATAATAACTGTGTGAAAGAACAGAAAGCATCTTTTTTTTGGGGGGGGGGTTGCTTGGCCCTCCTGTTGCGTCTTCCATGGCTTCATGCTCACCTGGTTGGCCCCTCTGCAGCACCTCAATGTCCACCGAAGCGGTGACCACCTCGCCCGAGTCGGCATCCCTGGCCACAGCCTGCAGGTACACGACACATTCAGGGGGACTCGCGCAAGTTTTGATGACCAGCATCTCATTTAGACGTAATCCACCAACTCACGCTAACCTTTTATCCTGGACAGACTTGAAATCCTGCTAGTGCGACCTACTGCTACCTGATGAACCGAACGGGTAGGATGTTGACTCTCGCAGAAAGGATTTAATTCTAATCCTAAATCCATTCTGCTTGGACTGGGCTGTTTACATTCAGGGACAAATAAACAGCATGAGACAGCCCCCGTCTTTAGAAACAATGGCCAAACGATTACAGATGTTACCTCGCCTCGTCTCGTTCTTTCACAGTTTCACTGTAGTTTGATATAATTACCTCTCATAGTTCTCCGATAACAGATTAACGTTAGTTATTTCTCCTTCATATGTTGTTCATTTGTCCCAGGATCATAGCCGTGCTGATAATTCACAATTTCACTAATAAAGCGTGTGGCTGGGTCTTATATGGGTTCCCATGTAAACGCGGGTACCAATGAATTATTTATGGACCTTTATTGCACCCCCTCTCTCTTTTTAAATTCTCATCATATGTGATGTTTCCCAAGCCACCATTTCATGATAGTCCCATATAACCACACGATAAACGGTAGAATATCCAAGAGGAGACTGTGACCGTGACCGGGACCGAGACCGAATAGAGGAGACCATGACCGTGACCAATACCGAATAGAGGAGACCGTGACCATGACCGATAGCGAATAGAGAAGACCGTGACCGTGACCGATACCGAATAGAGGAGACCGTGACCATGACCGATACCGAATAGAGGAGACCGTGACCATGACCGATACCGAATAGAGAAGACTGTGACCGTGACCGATACCGAATAGAGGAGACCATGACCATGACCGATACCGAATAGAGAAGACTGTGACCGTGACCGATACCGAATAGAGGAGACCGTGACCATGACCGATACCGAATAGAGGAGACCGTGACCGTGACCGATACCGAATAGAGGAGACCATGACAGTGGGTAAAACAGCGATGCAACGGGTGTGTGATGCTTTAACGCTGGTACTGCATTCCCAGAATACTACTTCTACCGTTTGTTTGACCGCAGTATTTATTTCATTTTTCCATCATTACTCTTAATTGTACTACATTGTAAAGAATTACTGAGCCTTGTTGAATAAGTGTTTCTAAAGCTGTAATATATATATATATATATATATATATATATATATATATATATATATAGTGGGGTTTTCCTGCTATATATGTATAAAACAGTACTCTGCTAGTATACTAACAAAGTATATACTAAGTATATTTTCAACTATCTGTACTTGGTAAGTATATGGAATTTTTGGACACTGCACGTTTTACCTACTACATTTCTAACAGTTTTAAACAGGATATAAACATAGCATCTATCTATCTATCTATCTATCTATCTATCTATCTATCTATCTATCTATCTATCTATCTATCCATCATATAAAAAGCAGGAGTCCACTGAATCAGTCAGGCAGTTCATTTAAGTTTTCTGAAGGGGTTATCAGCAATATTTTTATGCTTAATCAGTGTTTCTGACAAATTGGAGAAAAACCGTTTTCATTCTGATTTACAGAGTCTGCACTGTTCAGAAGAGGATTTTTTTAAAATTATTAGAGCTGGATCACAGGGTTAAGAATGGATTTATCAGACATCTAAAAAAGACTGCTGAGTTAGGATCACTCACCGATGATTTATGAGGTCTATATCCTTGTAAATTACTATCCATCCATCCGTCCGTCCATCCATCCATCCATCCATCCATCCATCCATCCATCCATCCATCCATCCATTCATTATCTGAACCGCTTATCCTGCTCTCAGGGTTGCGGGGGACGCCACCTAAACTATTTTTTCTTGGTAAGCTTAAATTATGGAACAGTAGTAACACTTAAAGTCATATTATATACTCGGTTATACGAGTGCACTGAGTATGGCAAGTACTTCTACTTTTAAAGCTTAAAATACATTTAAGGGCAACTAGTTTAAGCTGTACTTTCACTATCCCTAGTGTAATTTTGTGTTAGGGTATTTATACTTTTTCTCCTCAATTGTACTTGGCCAACTACCCCACCTTCCGAGCCGTCCCAGTCGCTGCTCCACCACCTCTGCCAATCCAGGGAGGGCTGCAGACTACCATATGCCTCCTCCCATACATGTGGAGTCGCCAGCCGCTTCTTTTCACCTGACAGTGAGGAGTTTCACCAGGGGGACGTAGCATGTGGGAGGATCACGCTACCCCCCCCCCCAGTTCCCCCTCCTCCCTGAACTGGCCCCCTGACCGAACAGAGGAGGCGCTAGTGCAGCGAGCAGGACACATACCCACATCCGGCTCCCCACCCGCAGACACAGCCAATTGTATCTGTAAGGATGCCCGACCAAGCCGGAGGTAACACGGAGGTTCAAACCGGCGATCCCTGTATTGGTAGGCAACTGAATAGACCACCACGCCACCTGGATGCCCCCCTAGGGTATTTCTACTTTTAATTAAGTATAAGGGCTGAGTACTTCTTCCTCCACAGGTTATAACTGTCGTTGCCGTTGTTATTACTAATACTGTTGACAGTGACAGTAAAAGTAGCAGTGTCACCTGAAAGATGTGCCTGTCAAAGGCTCGTAGGCGGTCCGTCCTTGCGACCAGAACTCCATCCTGGGTGATCCGGTACAGTCCTTCACTGACCGACAAGGGGTGGAGGGAATAATGCATTTTTGGATTAACCCCCTACAAATGAGGAGGTGGTGTAATGAGACAAGAGTGCATGCCCTTAGCTTCCTTGTCCTACACAATGAATGACAGGAAATGCGTCGGGGGACATTCTCTATTTCAGGAAGTGGCCAAGCTGCCGATCAGAGGCTTAACCAAGAGTTTCACCTTCGGTAAAATGCGGCCCGTTATGTGTCTGCTCTTACGTTTTTGAAGTCCCTGTCCATGGCCTGAATAAGGAGCACTTGGTTGCCGTAGGTGGTGACAATAGTGGCGGGGCTGGTGCTCTGGGTGACGAAGCCCTTGTAGATGGTTCTGTTGAAGGCAGGAGGGAAGGCGTTCTCTGCCAGCACTCTCACCACCACCATCGCCACGCTGTACTTCATGGGGTCGTTCAGCTGAGACGCCTGCAGAGTTGGACACAAGCGTGTTGGACACAAGCATGTTGGACACAAGCGTGTTGGACACAGCGTTGAAGTTGTTTTACTTTCTCTCGTGCAAACCTCGCGAATATTTATCTATTTATTTTTTGGATTTTCCCCTTTTCCCCCCAGTTGTATCCGGCCAATTACCCCACTCTTCCGAGCCGTCCCGGTTGCTGCTCCACCCCCTTCTGCCGATCCAGGGAGGGCTGCAGACTACCACATGCCTCCTCAGATACATGTGGAGTCGCCAGCCGCTTCTCTTCACCTGACAGTGAGGAGTTTCACCAGGGGGGATGTAGCACGTGGGAGGATCACGCTATTCCCCCCCAGTTCCCCCTTTCCCTCCCGAACAGGCGCCCGACCGACCAGAGGAGGCGCTAGTGCAGTGACCAGGATCCGGCTTCCCACCCGCAGACACGGCCAATTGCGTCTGTAGGGACGCCCGCCCGAGCCGGAGGTGACACGGGGATTCGAACCGGCGATCCCCGTGTCGGTAGGTAACGGAATAGACCGCTACGTTACCCCCAGCCTGGTGATGATTAAAGAGAAGAGCGTTGGGTTACCATGACGTGTAGCGTGAACGTTGGTGTCTGATGTCTGTCGCCCACAGGTGTGGTTAAGGTGATCTCTCCCGTTTGGTTGTCTATAGCGAATTTCCCATCAGCACCTAGTGGGTCAAATAGACCTTCCCGTAAACACTCAAACATTGTGTTTTTATAAAGGTGTACTCCAAAAGATTAAAAGAGTTGAAAGAAATCTTGAATAAAAAAATAAAATGAATGTGCAATATAATTCGAACCTGCGTAACACTGCCACAATGAGTTACCAGGGGTCCGAGGTTTAGCAAACCATCTTAAAGCTAATATTTTTACAACCCGGGTCTTATTTCCATGGTTTTCGCCATCTTGTGTATCAGTTCTGATATCGTTCTTCTCACCGGCTTCTTTTTGGAGATTTTGAACACGGGACCACCGCTGGACAAATCTGTAATTTGTGATATTGGGCTGTACAAATAAATAACTTGACTAGACACAGCTTCACAACAGCGTCTTACTGGGCAACAGAAGAGGACTCTTAAACCTGTCATTTCAACAACAACAACGACCCCCCCCCCAGTACCTCAGGCAGACTGTACATGACTTCCCATTATCTATGACTTCACTACTGCCCTGGCTGGGTAGTTATCCATGATTACTACTGTCTATGTTAGTCCAGGCCAGTCACTCCCAGAAGTTGAACCAGGAGGTAGCTCAGCACTCGGGTATTAACTCCCCCCCCTTTTCTCCCCAGTTGTACTTGACCAATTACCCCACTCTTCCAAGCCGTCGCGGTCACTGCTCCGCCCCCTCTGCCGGTCCGGGGAGGGCTGCAGACTACCACATGCCTCCTCCCATACATGTGGAGTTGCCAGCCGCTTCTTTTCACCTGGCAGTGAGGAGTTTCACCAGGGGGACGTAGCATGTGGGAGGATCACACTATTCTACCCAGATCCCCCCTCCACCCTGAACAGGCGTCCTGATCGACCAGAGGAGGCGCTAGTGCAGCGACCAGGACAGATACCCGCATCTGGCTTCCCACCCGCAGACACGGCTAATTGTGTCTGCAGGGATGCCCGACCAAGCCAGAGGTAACACGGGGATTTGAGCTGGCGATCCCCGTGTTGGTAGGCAATGGAATAGACCGCTACCTGGACGCAGGCGCGGATCTACGGAGTGGCAAGGGGTGGCAGCTGCCACCTCTGGGACACAGTCTTGCCACCCCATTTATAAATCAGATAATATGTTTTTAAAGGATATTTTATGTACATGCATGGCGAAGGTCAATGAGACCCGCACCAAGCTCATCTCAAACAGAAGTCGCCGATTTAGAATCCCCCTCCCCCTCACATGCATGGATCTACGGGGTGGCAGCTGCCACCTCTGGGACACAGTCTTGCCACCCCTTTGCCACCCCAGGAAAAAATCTCTAGATCCGCCACTGCCTGGATGCCCCAGTGGGTATTAACTTTAACCTACACTTTAGTTTTCACTTCCAAATATGTGGTTTGTATAACTGGGTTATACTGGACTTGTTGAAGCATATCTGATGCTCATGATCTGAGGCCCCGTAAGACGCCATCGTAAAGCTGAGTCCAGCAGTGATCCCATCTCCAAATTCTCCAAAACAAAGCCAGTGAGTAAAATGATAAAATCACGGAATTGTCCTTTAAGCATCCCAGAGTTCACTCACAACACCAATCAGAGATGCTCTTCATACTGTTCACGGTTCTCAAAAGGACCGTTAGCGCTCGGCCTCACCTGAAAGAATGGTATAGATGAGAGGAGTGACGAGGCCTCGGTCTCCGTCCTCTGCATGTACAGGACCAGGGGAAAACTGCAGAACCATGTCCTGGAACAGAAAATGAAATTGCCCCCGTTCGAGTTCAGACCAGTGTCTAACAAATCTTTCCCCAGCCATCCCAGATAGCATCCGGATGTGGGCCACTTCAGGCACTGGTGCGGCACTGATGGTCTTCTTCTGGCCCTGATAAAATGGATGTGAGCCTGAAGTGGCCCACATGTATAACAGCAAATATGGCCCAAATATGCCAAATCAAATGTGGGCCTTTTTTGGCAAAGATGTGGTGCTCTCGGCAACATGTGATCTGGACGTGACCCTGAAGTGGCCCGTGTGGTAAATGGTGAATATGGCCCGGATATCACAAAAAAAATATGGGCCACCTTCAGCAAATATTTGGCACATGCGGCATTGCTATGGCTTGGTTCTGGCCCAGATCTGGCAAACAGGAGCGGACCGCCCAGGTGCCATCATTCCACGCGGTATGTTGGCCAGATGAAAGAAAGATGAAAGTCAGGTGTGGGACGGGTGCGGGCCACAGCAATTTTGCTATCTGGGATTTGGCCCGAGGTGGCAGAATGGTTTAAGACAGGGGTGCCCACAATTTTTTGACTCGTGAGCTACTTTTAAAATGACCAGGTCAAAATGATCTACTCATATTAAAAATAATAATAACAATAAAAATACTCAATACATGTTTTACATAAATATGAACATTTATATGCAGTGTTTGTATTTATATACATGTTGTGTTACATATACAGTATTGCAATGGATTTGCATTTATATTGAACCTTACACAGGCAATAATCATACCAAGCATTTGCTACTACACTATGTTGAAATTGCATCACTGCATGAACCTTTACAGCTGTGGTAAATAGATTTGTGATCTCTACCTCTCTACTCTGAGGATGACTTGCACTGGAGGGAGTCAGACAGGGTTGCATAGTTTGGACAGTAGCTGCTGGTAGCCAGCCTCAAGCAGGCCTCCAAATGATCATCTGTCATGGTGGAACGGTATTTGGACTTGATAATCTTCATGTGAGAAAAGGCTGACTCACACAAATAAGTAGAGCCGAATAATGCCGTCAAGGAGGTTGCGCATTTCCTCATGTTTGGGTACTTGTCCTCTGTAAGTAAGTTCCAAAACTCTCCATGTGCCCTGGACTTAAGCTGAATGTCAGCCTGTACTGTCAGCATCTCATCCTTCACTGCAGATGAGTTCAGGTGAAACAGTGTTGCCATTTTTGAGGCAAGGGAATCCACCTCTCTATCTTCCCCAAATGGGTAGCATATAAATGTAGCGATTGGCTCAAGCAAAGCAAAGTCTTGAAACCGTTTGTCAAAGTCTGACCGGACATTTTCAATCTGCTCTGTGTAGCGTGCACTGTCAAGTTGTGCACACGCCCTCCCTTGCTTCTCCAGCTCTGCTGCGAGGTTTCGGAAGTTTCCCAAATCACGGCGCTGCAACTTTGAGGACAGAAGTTGCATTTTCCGTTTGAAAGCGTTAACTGAGCTGATCATGTTTACCACGCTTTTGTCTTTTCCTTGCAGCTCTAAATTAAGCTCGTTCAACATGTTGGTTAAATCAGTTAAAAACGCCAATTCTAGCAGCCACTGATTGTCCTTAAATTGCTTGTGTTTCGCATGTTTAGTGATAAGGAGAAACTCCTTAATCTCTGGACAGAGCTCTCGAAATCTCTGCAAGAATCTCCCTCTACTAAGCTATCTCACGTCAGTGTGTAGCAAGAGGTCAGTGTTATGTATGCACACATCGACAGTGCTGCATTTGATTTGGTGCTGTTCTATTGTGCTGGGATCGATTGGTGATGCCTGCGGGCTCTGGGTTGTTTGATCGGGTCTGCCTTTGATGCTGTGTCAGTCTAAATAAAGAATGCCACGGAGAGGTTGTGTCGAGCGACAGCGCTGTGTCCTGACGTGATTTCTAAATACAATATTGGCGACGAGGATGGCTGATATCTCTCTCCCACCACCTGCCCCCTTCCTGGCATTACCTGGCGAGCCTCCGGTACCATGGACTCGCTCGCTACATAGTTTTGAAAATTACATCATCGCCTCAGGGCTCGACGACGTGAGCCAGGCTAGGAAGACAGCTCTGTTGCTACACTGCTTGGGAGCAGAGGGTCATCGTGTGCTCGGGTCTCTGGGGAACGTCACAAGCTTTGCCGAAGCTGTGGGACTTATGAGCACCCATTTCGCTGCTCCACAGAGTGCCCTCCTTCGGCGATTTATATTCCGTCAGCGACACCAACTGCCTGGTGAGTCTGTGCGGCAGTACGTAGCTATTTTGCGAGGGCTAGCTAGCTCATGCAAGTTTGGCGCGCTTCAGGACGAGATGGTTCGCGACCAGCTAATCGAACACACCAACAACGCAAAGGTGCGTGAGACTCTCCAGCTGGAAAAAGACGATCTGCTGCTGTCCAGAGCAATTACCATCGCACAACAGGATGAGGGAGCAGCTGAGTGTGCTGCTATGCTAAATACACAGCAAGTGGCCACCTCCAGTCAAGCTGCCAACGACTCCTCCCTCTACTCACGGCTGCCCCTCGGGACGCAACCCAACCAGAGCGAGGCGGGCGCCGACTCCACTGGGGACGTCTTGCAACTGCAACGACGGCGTTCTCGGCCCCGCCCTCAACAGTCCTGTGGTAACTGTGGGTCTCGGTCTCATGTTTCAAGGGCTCAGAACTGCCCTGCCCGTGGCCAGACATGCCGTAGCTGCGGTAAGCACAATCACTTTGCCAACGTCTGTCGATCTTCCCCGGCTGGGTCAGAGGGCCACACCCCCCAGTCTTCAACCGCAGTCATTCACAAGGTGAACTCTGGGCCAGTGTCATTCAAATCATGCACAGTCAACATTAATGATGTGTGCATCCCCCTGCTGTTGGACACCGGTGCAAGTGTGTCTCTCTTGAATGTTGATACCTACAGTCAATTTTTCGGTTGACTGCCACTGTCCGCACCCTCAGCTGTCCTCTGTGGGTATGGTGACTCCAAAATCGATCTGGTTGGCTCTCTCCAACTGACTGTCCGCTATGGAACCAAGCTGGTGCCCAATGCAGTTTTTCATGTGGCACGCCGTGGGGCCAACCTGATGGGCCTGGACCTGTTCTCCGCTCTGGGGTTCTCCCTCTTAGACACAAGGGGGGCAGCAATCCTGACTGTCGCCACACCTTGGCAGTAGAAGTGGCCATCGCTGTTTATGGGGCTGGGCTGCCTCTCCGCCTTCACCCATCAACCTCTCCTCAACCCTGCTGTGAAATCTGTCATCCAACCACTGCGCCGCATCCCGTTGGCTCTCCGTGATGGGGTCTCCGCCGAGCTGCAAAAACTGCTGGAAGCTGGCATCATTGAACCGGTGGACGCGTCACCTTGGGTCTCAAACCTCGTGGTGGCTAAGAAGAAGTCGGGGGGCCTGCGTGTCTGCGTCGATCTACGTGCAGTAAATAAGGCAGTTGTCCCTGATAAGTATCCACTGCCCACCTCAGAAGAACTCACTGCTCAGTTCTATGGCTCTGAGGTATTCTCCAAGCTCGACCTCAGACAGGGGTACTTACAGGTGCCCCTCCACCCCAGCAGCCGAAACCTCACAGCCTTTGTGACACATGCAGGAGTGTTTCGCTACACCAGGATGCCTTTCGGTCTCAGCTCCGCCCCTAGCTGCTTCCAGAAAATCATGGTCTCCGTGCTGGCTGGCATACTGGGCGTGGCCATTTATCTGGACGATATAGTGGTACACGGGCCCACCAGTGAAATCCACGACAAGCGCCTTAACATGGTCTTCGCAGCCCTGTCCAAGCACAAGCTAACTCTCAATGCTGAGAAATGTGTCCTCTCTGTGCCAGCCATCGACTTCGTGGGGTTCCGGCTGTCAGCGAGCGGTGTAACTCCACTACAATCCAACATGGACGCCATTCAGGCCTTCCCTGAGCCCAGCTCGGCCGCCCAGGTCGCCTCCTTCCTGGGTATGACAAGTTACTACCTGAGGTTTCTTCCCCAGTACTCTGCGACCACAGCCCCCCTGCGCCAGCTGCTGCGTAAGGACGAGCCATGGGTGTGGTCAAAGGCATGCAGTGACGCTGTGCGTGATCTCAAGACTCAACTGACTTCACCACCAGTGTTGGCTCACTTCGACATCTCCAGCTCCACCTTTGTGACCTGTGACGCATCAGCCACAGCGATAGGGGCCATGCTGTCTCAAACCCAGAACGGTGTGGAGAAGCCCATTGCCTTCGCCTCCCGTGCCCTCAACCTGACCGAGCAGCGGTACTCCGTGGGTGAGCGTGAGGCGTTAGCCTGTATCTGGGCTTGTGAAAGGTGGCACCTCTACCTCTATGGCCACTCCTTCACCCTCAGGACAGATCACCTGGCCCTGACAGCGCTGCTGTCCACATCTGGGACAGGCCACAAACCCCTGAGGCTGCACCGCTGGTCTGACCGCCTCCGCCAGTACAACTTCAGCCTGCAGTTCACCCCAGGCAGAGACAATTTTGTCGCCGACCTGCTCTCTCGCTCTGTCTCCACCCCAGCTCCACAGACGGACACTGACTGTGTGGAAAAGGACATTGTCCAAATGCTACACACACCCCTCCAGGCCACTGTCTCTCTGCAGGAGCTGAGGGCAGCCTCCGAACAGGACCCTGTCCTCTCCCAGCTCCGCACCTACATCCAGAACGGCTGGCCTCACAAGGTCCCAGAGGAGCTGGCTGCGTTCGCCCGAGTCAGACAGGAGCTCTTCTGCTGGAACGACACCTGCGTGGCACGTGGGTTTTGCACAGTGGTCCCAGCTGCTCTCTGTGCACGTGTTTTGAATACGGCGCATGAAGGCCACCTGGGCATTGTGAAACTGAAACAGCGCTGCCGAGACCTGGTGTGGTGGCCGGGGATAGACAGAGATATTGAGGCTCTGGTGAAGGACTGTTCTGCCTGCCTTGTGAGTGGCAAGACTGGCCACCAGGCTCCCCCACCCCTGCAACCTCTCGCCTGGCCCTCTCAGCCCTGGGAACACCTGCAGTTGGACATTTGTGGTGAGATCCATGGAGTTCCCCACCACCAACGCTTCATGGTGGTCGCCTACGATCTACACTCAAAATGGCCTGAACTCACCACTTCCGGCACTGTGACCTCACAGATCATCATCGACTTCCTGGACTCTCTTTTCTCTCGCTGGGGCCTCCCAAAGGCCATCACCACTGACAACGGCCCTCAGCTGGTCTCTGCTGAGTTCACTGCTTATCTCGAAAGCAAGGGCATCCGTCATATACGCACTGCGTACTACCACCCCCAGGCCAATGGCGGCGTTGAACGTTTTCACCAGTCACTGAAGAACGGCCTCAGAGCACACATGGCCCAAGGGTGCTCTTTCACGCAGGCCATCCGTCACACTCTGCTGCACTATCGGGCCACACAGCACTCGACCACAGGCGTCTCCCCAGCCTCTCTCATGCTAGGCCGGGAACTGTGCATGCCCCTTGACAGGCTCCGCCCCTCCACACCTCAGGCACCTCCCTCTGGGGTCAGAGCCTCAGTCACTCGTCAGCAGACGCGGATGAAGCAACGGTTTGACCAGTCCAAATGAACCAGGGTGCCAGACATCAATGTGTCAGACTGGGTCAGGGTCCGCAGGCCCCACAGGGACAATAAAATGGCTTCATACTGGTCCTCTCCTCTCCAAGTCACCCGTCAGCTGGGCCCAGCCACTTACCTCCTCAGCGATGGCACTCGGTGGCACTCCAGTCGTCTACGGAAGGTGTCAGCTCCGCCACACACAGCTGGTGACACAACCATAGCCATTCCCTCAGCATGGCGAGACGCCCCGGGGCTTCATGCAGCTCCTACACGGGCCCCAGACATTTCTGGGCCTCAGCTTCCCCTGCCTTCTCCCTCCCCACCTCGGCCTGCCCAGCCTCAGGCCACCCCGCGACCTGTTCGCACACGTTTACGCCCTGGCCACCTAGAGGACTTTGTGTCAACCTTTCATGTTTGAAATCCTGCCGGGGGGGGGGGGGAATGTTATGTATGCACACATCGACAGTGCTGCATTTGATTTGGTGCTGTTCTATTGTGCTGGGATCGATTGGTGATGCCTGTGGGCTCTGGGTTGTTTGATCGGGTCTGCCTTTGATGCTGTGTCAGTCTAAATAAAGAATGCCACGGAGAGGTTGTGTCGAGCGACAGCGCTGTGTCCTGACGTGATTTCTAAATACAATAGTCAGAGTAGTTACAGTCGGCCTCTTCCAAATGTGTACGAAACAACCGTCTTTGAAGAGACCTCGCTCGAATAGAACAGGCGATTTTGGTTGCCACATCCATGATTTCTTTCATGTTTAGCATTTTTGCGCATAATGCTTGTTGGTGTATTATGCAATGGTAATTAAGGAAGTCGGGGAAAGCATCGTCCTCCCTGCACTTGGCAATAAATCCATTCGAGCGGCTCACCATAGCAGGCGCACCGTCCGTGGTGATTGACACCAGTTTACACACTGGGAGCTGGATTTTATCCACAAAGTTTTTGAAGATCTGAAAAATTTCCTCTCCCCACGTTTGTTGCTTCATGGGTAGTATTGTGAACAGCTCCTCTTTTGCAGTCATATCTTGAAACACCATCCGAATGAAAATGCACAATTGGGCCGTATCACTTATGTCCGTAGACTCATCCAATTGTAGTGAAAAACACTTGCAGTCCACGATGTCCCTCCAAAGCTGCTCTGTCAAATCATCGCCCATCACTTCACAGCGCCTTGTGAAGAATTTCTTGATAACTGGAGAGCTTTGATTGAAGATATTATTTCGGATTTGTTTTTAAAGTCCCGAAACAACGAATCTGCTGCCTCAAGGAAGGCCTCTTTCATCATCTCTCCATCTTGGAAGGCTGTCTTATGCTTAATGATGGAGTGACTCACCCGTAAAGATGCTTCGGTGGCTGCCTTTGCCTTTGAATTCGGCTGCTTGAAAAGTGACTGCTGCACGATTAACTGCGATTTTAGTTCCCTCACCTTTCTCTTTCTCAGCTCGCTTTTCAGAGGGAAGTCATTGTCATAGTTTTTATGAACAGTTCGAAAGTGCCTCTCCACATTTCCTTTTTTTGGGATAGCAATGCTAGACTGACAGATGAGACAAACGCATTTGGAATAAGACATGGTGAAAAAAAAGTCCTCCTCCCATTCCACATGGAAATGGTACGTTTTTTGTTTCTTGCTAGGTCCGGCTCCCCCTCTCATTTTTGTTTTGTTTCACTTGTTAGTAGAGTTTTTTTAAGAGAGTTGAACTAGCTAGCTCGATGCAGTTCTGTGTTAGCTCACGTTGTGGGCATTTGAACTTCAAGGTACGTTAGAGAAGGGCTCTGGTTGTTATGGTAACCTAATGTAACAAAGTTTTAGGTTCCGCTCTAGAATCTTTGGTTTTAGGCAACAGCAGACTGGCCGTCCTTTACGTCAATTAAAAGGCAAATGCCAAATGGAGGACAGATGATAGGCTAATGTCTTGAAAAAAAAAGTTTTTTTGGAATATCATGGAGATCTACCAGCACTGCCTTCGCGATCTACTGGTCGATCGTGATCGATGTAGTGGGCACCCCTGGTTTAAGAGAAGGGCCGTGTTACCTGGTCTCTCTCCGTGATGTTGGCCGTGTACACGGGGTTCGTGCAGACGGGGAATATCCCATCGCGCGAGGCCGGCACGCAGGGGAGGAACTGCGGATACTGGTCATCCCCGTCGTCGATGTTCACCGTCAAGTTGACACTCGTTTTGTACTTCTCCCCGGTGTTGCTTTCCTGCGTGACTCATCGCAACATGACACGATCAATGTCAGCAACTTCTTTTCTAAACAAATAAAGCTCCTCCACTGTCATTGCATCTTACTTGAATCTCAATGTCATGCTGCTAGATGACCAGGCAGGCAGTGGCACAGTAATATGCTTCAGCTTTAATCATGGTGCTCTGGCCTCAATACTCCCTTGTTGAGTAACGAGAGGGGATTAACATGTATTTACCACAGCATGCATGACCAGCTGCAGCTGGGTCTTGGTCTCGTAGTCCAGCGGCTTGTCCAGCACCACTCTTCCGCTGTTTGGCAAATCCACTCTGAAGTAGTTTGCGTCGGGCTACGGAGAAACCACACCCCTCCTTAATAATCTATCTTGGAGCATTTTGTGCACAGGAAGTTCATATTGGCTAGTCTGTCGACACCATTTAGTATCCAAAACGTGCACTAATATGACCTATTCAGAGCTTATAATAATCAATATGGCTATAATCAATATGGCTGAAAGTTACCAATGACTCGTCGATGATGTAGGTGATTAGGTCTCCATCTGCATCAGTGGCTTTGACAGTGAAGGCCACAGTGTTCACTGCCGTGAGCTGGAGGAAGAGGCAACACTTATTGTGATTCATTTGACAGCGAGGGAAGAATGAATGTGTGCTGACAAACCCAAACGTGGAAATAGCGATAACCATGTTGAAAATGACAGGACGGAGTCTTAGTTAGCAATTTCACACAAGCCGGAGATCTGTCACTATTGTAACCTCTGTCTTTGAAAGTGGGCTGCTATACCTCGCTGATGGAAAACGGTTGAATTGTCTTCTCGAGGAAGAGAGGTTTGTTGTCATTTTCGTTCAGTATCTCCACTATGATTCTGTACTGGCTCTGTGGAAAGAAATGGTTCAGAATGACTTTTTAGGACGACAGCTTCTTTTGTTCCCAATGGTTCTGAAATACACTACTTAAAGAAATGCTATAGTTTTTTTTCCCGGGCTCCCCCCCCTCTTTTTCTCCCCAATTGTATCCAGCCAATTACCCCACTCTTCCGAGCCGTCCCGGTCCGTGCTCCACCCCCTCTGCCGATCCGGGGAGGGCTGCAGACTACCACATACCTCTTCCCATACACGTGGAGTCACCAGCCGCTTCTTTTCACCTGAAAGTGAGGAGTTTCACCAGGGGGACGTAACGCGGGGGAGGATCACGCCCCCCCCCTCGGAACAGGCGCCCCGATCGACCAGAGGAGGCGCTAGTGCAGCGACCAGGACGCATACCCACATCCGGCTTCCCATCTGCAGATGCGGCCATTTGTGTCTGTAGGGACGCCCGACCAATCCGGAGGTAACACAGGGATTCGAACCAGCGATCCCCGTGTTGGTAGGCAACGGAAAGGACCGCCACGCTACCCGGACACCCACTATAATGGTTTTTGTCATGGGGTACCTTTGTTTGTTTGTTTGTTTCTTTCCTTACCCGTTTCACGTTATCTTCATAACAGGTCAGTTCTGCCATGAGAATCGAGCCATACACCTGGGGGACACAAGGAGAATTTTTGGGATTTTTTTTGTTCATTAGCGGTGTGAAAATGTGAAACAGTTTTCAAAGCCGGTGAATGAAGTCGTACCTCTCGATCCAGAATCCTTGAAGAGGAGGCGTTGAGCCTGATGGTCCGTCCCTCTAAAAACAACCAATCCGCGTTCTCTCCGGTGAGGCACAAGCGTATGGTGTTGGCTCCTGGGTCCCCAAAGATGCTGAGGTTTGCTACGAACTGACCCATGGGGCTGTTTTCTCTGACTTTTGCAAAGATGTCGGATCCCCCCAGGCATAGGCTGGCTGTGAAACAAATCAGCAAGGTCATTGAGGTTAACAGATGTGAGGCTTTTTTCCATAAGCAACGACTTGCATGCAGCCTGAGAATCTCAAACAAACAGTGGGCATTATCAGGAAAGATCATGAGGGATGTGATGGGACCCATGAGAGATGTGATGGGACCCATGAGAGATGTGATGGGACCCATGAGAGATGTGATGGGACCCATGTGCCCCAGACTTTATCCTACAGTGCTGCGGGACACTCCCTGGATTAAGCGTTATCTTGGTTCGAATCGTGACTTACCTGTAACGACATGGTAGGATAACTTCACCGTCAACTGCAAGAAAAGCAGCCTCCACAGGCTCAGCATCTTCCTCTGTTCTCCACCACCTCCAGTTTCTTCGCCTTACGATCAACCAAAGAAACGAGCGACACATTAACTCGGTGGAGTTGCTTGGTCAGCACTGTTCAAACCTCAAAACAACATCTTTTAGGGCGTCCGGGTAGCGTAACGGTCTATTCCGTTGCCTACCAACACGGGCATCCCAGTTCGAATCCCCCCGTGTTGCCTCTGGCTTGGTTGGGCACCCCTACTAGTGGTTAGTGCTATCGCCTCACAGCAAGAAAGTCCTGGGTTCGAACCCCAGGGTTGTCCAACCTTGGGGTTCATCCCAGGTCGTCTTCTGTGTGGAGTTTGCATGTTCTCCCCGTGTCTGCGGTGGGTTTTTTCCGGGTGCTCCGGTTTCCCCCACCATCAAAAAGACATGCATGTTAGGGTTAGTACTCCTGTCTGTGCCTCTGATCGAGACATGGTGAGACGACCTGGAGTTGGTCCCCGGGCGCTGCACTAGAGGCTGCCCCACTGCCCCTAGCTACACAGCTAGGATGGGTTAAATGCAGAGAACGATTTGCCCCATGGGGATTAATAAAAAGAAAAGTAGTAAAAGTAGTAGTAGTACAGACACAATTGGCTGTGTCTGCGGGCGGGAAGTCGGATGTGGATATGTGTTGCTGCACTAGTGTCTCCTGTGATTATTGGTAGGGTGCCTGTTCGGGGGGCGGGGGTGGGCTTGGGGGAATAATGTGATCCTCCCGTGCGCTACACCCCCCTGGCGAAACTCCTCACTGTCAGGGGAAAAGAATCAGCTGGTGACTCCACATGTATCAGAGGAAGCATGTGGTAGTCTGCAGCCCTCCCCGGATCGGCAGAGGGGGTGCGCAGTAAAATCCTGAGTGTTAATTTTACTGTGTAGAGCAGCGATCGGGACAGCTGGGAAGAGTGGGGTAATTGGCCGGATACAATTAGGGTGAAAAAGTGTGTGTGTGGGGGGGCAGGGGGGACAGAATTGTTTTTCATCAGTTTTGACTTTTCTAAAAACTAAGCTTATCAGAAAGGTGATGGTGCAGATACATTAGCCTTCCCACCACTGACTAATTAACAAGGTGGCTGAGCTAATCACATCAGTGAAATGCCTATTCCTGTGATAATGCAGCGTGCCCTTTAACCCTGACCTTCTGCAACACACACTGTCACCACACAGGAGCTTTTTTTGGATCCCGGTCTAATACCCTCCAATCCGCCTTTGTCCTCTCTCCCTGCGAGATATTTGTCTCACACCATAAACAAAGAGCAGACACTGGCCAGGCATGAGTCATTATACCTCCGGCCTGTTTTAAGCGCCTATAAGCCATGTCTGTTTGGCTATGTTCGTTAATAAGGTTATGTTGAACCTTCGTATCTTTAAGCTAAGCTTGTTCTGCTCTTTCAGAGTGAGCAACCTGAATTGGGATTGGGGCACTTTTCAGCCAAAAACTAAAAAACATGCCCATGTATGAATATTGTTATATCACCTTTTCTTTGCTATTATCTTGGTGTAATAGTTTGTTCCTTTCTCCCCGTTGACTTGCATCTGGTTATGAGGATAGCAAAGTGGGGTACGTCTCTTGAAGAAAGACCTGAAGGCTCTAGAGCCTACGTACGTAACCCACTAACTGGAGGGCGAAATGCTGTTTGGTCGTGGAATTGCAGGTTGTTCATCTTAACCGAGAAGCGGGTGTTTCTTAGACTTGGTTCCACAGTGTAGTTATCGATTAAAACGTCTGCACCGTGTCTTTGAAAAGCATTGAGATACACCATCATGCAGAACCTACAGGAGATGCAGAAACCAAATCAACAAGAAGTCCTCCAACCCATACCACCACATAGGTCGTATGCTCTCTAATACGACCCACAGGAGCGTTTCCTAAATTAGCGCCCCTACCGGCGGCAGGAGATATGGCACAGATACTTCTCGCCTCTGTGCATCGTGGGTTTTTATTTACTTGTTGACGTCCTTTTTACAACGCCTCATAGACAGGCTAATAAAGGTAAGTAGTCAGTAAATACTGATAAAAACAATTTGAGAATAATAGAATATGTAGTCAGCGTGTTTTTCTGTTGTTTCGCCGTCTAGTATAGTAACTAAGATTGCTATTTGCAGCACGACCGCTAGAGGTCGCTTACCTTTAAAACGTAACTATAGGTCGTAGTAAGCTGCTTGTACAAACGACCTATGGGGTCGTTTTCTGGTGGAGGACAGTCTCAAATAAACACACTTCACAATTCCGCAGCATGTTCAAGAACTGGGCAACAAGCAGGAAAACGATGTGTTCAGTAGCAGGACCTACTGCTGCTCCATAAGCGCTACATGCCATGTCTTCACGGCTCGTGATGAGGCACAAGGGAGATGTGCCCAGTCTGGATTGTAGCCCTGAAGTATGAAATACTGCTGTACAGCAGGAAGTAAGACTGTCACTCTGGAAGCTTACAGAGAAGGATTACCTATAGCGGAATATTGTCCAGTATCTCAGCCCACCAACATATCTTCTGCCACCAGTAAATATCTGGGTATTCCTTGTCTGAGTGCGTTTGTTTGTATGATGGGTACATCCACGAATCTCCACTGTACTCTACTGTACTCTACTGCACTGTACTACTATACTGTGCTGTACTACTATACTGTACTGTACTGTACTGTACTGCACTGTACTGTACTCTACTGCACTGTACTACTATACTGTACTGCACTGCACTGTAATGTAATGTACGATACTGCACTGCACGGTACTGCACTGTACTGTACTGTATTGTACTGTACTGGAGGTTTCTGCTTTTACCACAGATGTTCTGAAACTCATATTTGCGAAGTTTTTAGATGCTTCTGTTTACAATTAATCAATCTATCAATCAATCAGTCATTTTTGGAAAGCACGCCGATTTCAATTTGTTTTACATGAGAGTTGGTTACGGTACTCAGCTCTCCTCTCCCCCTCTCCCACCATTACAGGCTGATCCGCCCCCACAGCCACAGATGACTGTTAAATAGACTCATTACCACACATTTGATGAACAGCAAAAGCAATTTCTGGGCAATGAGGCCCCGGACGCTTAAACAAAGACTCTGAAACAATGAAAAGAGTGACTATCAAAAAGTATTCTGAAAAATATATGAGATAGTCCCTTTAATTACCCTAACCAATAATAATAATAATAATAATAATAATAATTCAATAATCATAATTACTAATAATTTAATAATTAATAATAATACAAATTTCAGAGGGTAATGTAACTGCCCTCTGAAAGTTTAAGAATGTCTGTTTTGTCTAATAAAAAAGCTGATAGGACTAGTACAGATAAGTGCAGCATTTTCTACCCGAGTTTATTTAAACTGATAGTAATACTATGTAAGCTGATGACTCTCCCCAAGAGCTTTGTCCTGTTGAGGAGTAGATACAGCAGGCTGCCCCGCATGTCGACACGTGGCAGTTAAAGAAAGGCATGGTGCAATAAAAACCACTATGGCAGGAGTGGGCAGCCTTATCCAGAAAGGGTCAGTGTGGGTGAAGGTTTTTGTTCCAACCATGCGGTTACACACCTGATCCCACTGATCAACTAATCACTACTCGCTAATCAGAGTCCTTGCTGAGGAGCTTGATGAGGAGACGCAGGTGTGTAATTGCTTGGTTGGAACAAAAACCTTCACCCACACTGACCCTTTCCGGATAAGGCTGCCCACTACTGCACTGTGGGAATGCTTCATGCTAACCGGTCGGCCTAGTGTTGGGGTTTAGGTACCGCTATCACATGACGTATGAAATAGATTATCAAAGCCCCACAAGTACATGCTTTCAAACGATCAAACACACGACTCGGACTGTGCAGGACGCCGTAGGTATTATATATGCATGCACAAACGCACACATCACAAGCTACAACAGCATACTGGAACTTACTCCGCTCTCTCTCTCCCCTGGCTTTTGCGCTACAGACGAGTTGATGTGGCCGAAGCTCTCACGGACTCCCCTCCATGGTCGCTTAACTTCAGCCCCGATGGCTCAGCACCGCATATCTCCCTTCTCCCAGACCTCCTGTTAGACTGGCACAATTTGCATTTATCGTGGCAACGGAGAACAACGACAGAGAGAAAGAGAGTTGTGCGCGTCTAGGTGTGTGTGTGCGCATGTGCATGCGTGTGTGAATGTGTGCGTGTTGATGGGGTTGTGAGGGTATTAAGGCTCCTTCGCTGTGCGCACAGAGAGCTTAGAGGGCATTTACAGAACAGGATATAACTAGGCCGGCACCCGACAGGGGGGTGGGTGTTAAACTGAGAACTCCGGCTGCTGCTTAGCGCTCCAACTGCTCGGTGGGGTGCGGAGCCCGTCAACAAGTCTCTCGCATCGCTCTGCACCCCCCCCCCCCCGGGGTCGATGTGTGTCTCATTTGGCAAATCATACTTTAAGCCCAAAAAACGCTGCGTTCTTTCCACGCAGCGAGGAAATCCCTGCTATTTGCTGCAGCTTCTGAGGCGCTGTCGGGGGTTAATGGCTGCATGCTGTTAAATCCCCTGATTTGATAAGTGCCCAAACAGATCCCAGTAGGCATGTGATTCGCCGCCAGAATGACTCAGAACTTATTTAATGAGCTATCGTTTTATTGTTGCAGAGAAAACTGTATGAGAACCTCAACCGTTGGCGGCTGCTGCTTAAAAATTGGGGGGGGGGGCGCAGTTTACCTTGGCGCAGCACACCTGACACACAGTCACTTAGACCCTGTTTACACTTGGTTTTAAAATGCGTTTTGGGCGATCGGGTCACAAGTGGACAGCGAGACACATCGCAGTTTACACCTGTGTCCCCAAATGCTCCTGCTGACCACTTGTGATCAGATTTCATTACTCAGAAGAAGAAGAAGAATTGCTGTTACGTCCTTGACGGGGTCGCATCAGGACGCATTAGTGTTTACACTACAGAAGATATGTGGTCAAATGCGTCCCAGACCACCTCGGCAGGTGGTTTGAGTAACCGGTTCACAAAACGTTTTGGTGGTCGTTTACACTTGTATTTAGCGCTGTCCACTTGTGATCCAGTAGCAAAAAACGCATTTTAAAACCAAGTGTCAACGGGGTCAGAGTTATTAAGAAGGACCATGTGGCCTATAGATTTTATTAGGGTTCGTAGACGGTGGATGATTGACAGTTGAGACGAGGCGTCGTGGTGGGTGTGAACATGCTTGACAGCCACGAGATTTGTCCAATCACATTAGATCAAAAAACACTAAAAAAATACACATTCGCTGCCAATAAAAGTGGGCGTGTCTGGGGCGCAGTTCGAAAATCTGGAGAAACCAATCAGGCCAATTGGCCGGCGCCCATCACCCAGGAAGTATATGTCCATCCATTATCCGAGCCGCTTATCCTGCTCTCAGGGTCGCGGGGATGCTGGAGCCTATCCCAGCAGTCACTGGGCGGCAGGCGGGGAGACACCCTGGACAGACCGTCAGGCCACCACAGGGCCGACACACACACCTAGGGACAATTTAGTACGGCTGATCCACCTGACCTACATGTCTTTGGACTGTGGGAGGAAACCGGAGCTCCCGGAGGAAACCCACGCAGACATGGGGAGAACATGCAAACTCCACACAGAGGACGACCCCCAAGGTTGGACTACCCCGGGGCTCGAACCCAGGACCTTCTTGCTGTGAGGCGACCGCGCTACCCACTGCGCCACCGTGCCGCCGGAAGTACAGTGCATCCGGAAAGTATTCACACCCCTTCACTTTCCCCACATTTTGTTATGTTACAGCCTTATTCCAAAATGGATTAAATTCCTTTTTTTCTCGTCAATCTACATACAATACCCCATAATGACAAAGCAAAAAAGGTTTTGTAGAAATTTTTGCTAATTTATTAAAAATAAAAAACTGAAATATTGCATGTACATAAGTATTCACACCCTTTACTCAGTACTTGGTTGAGGCACCCTTGGCAGCGATTACAGCCTCAAGTCTTCTTGGGTATGAAGCTACAAGCTTGGCACACCTATATTTGGGGTATTTCTCCCATTCGTCTCTGCAGATCCTCTCGAGCTCTGTAAGGTTAGATGGGGAGCTTCGCTGCACAGCTATTTTCAGGTCTTTCCAGAGATGTTCAATGGGGTTCAAGTCTGGGCTCTGGCTGGGCCACTCAAGGACATTCACAGACTTGTCCCGAAGCCACTCCTTCGTTGTCTTGGCTATGTGCTTAAGGTCGTTGTCGTGTTGAAAGGTAAACCTTCGCCCCAGTCTGAGGTCCTGAGCGCTCTGGAGCAGGTTTTCATCAAGGATCTCTCTGTACTTTGCTCCATTCATCTTTCCCTCGATCCTGACTAGTCTCCCAGTTCCTGCCGCTGAAAAACATCCCCACAGCATGATGCTACCACCACCATGCTTCACTGTAGGGATGGTATTAGCAAGGTGATGAGAGGTGCCTGGTTTCCTCCAGACGTGACGTTTGGCATTCAGGCCAAAGAGTTCAATCTTGGTTTCATCAGACCAGAGAATCTTGTTTCTCATGGTCTGAGAGTCCTTTAGGTGCTTTCTGGCAAACTCCAAGCGGGCTGTCATGTGCCTTTTACTGAGCAGAGGCTTCCGTCTGGCCACTCTACCATAAAGGCCTGATTGGTGGAGTGCTGCAGAGATGGTTGTCCTTCTGGAAGGTTCTCCCATCTCCACAGAGGAACGCTGGAGCTCTGTCAGAGTGACCATCGGGTTCTTGGTCACCTCCCTGACCAAGGCCCTTCTCCCCCGATTGCTCAGTTTGGCTGGGCAGCCAGCTCTAGTTAGAGTCCTGGTGGATCCAAACTTCTTCCATTTACGAATGATGGAGACCACTGTGCTCTTCGGGACCTTCAAATCTGTAGAATTTTTTTTGCACCCTTCCCCAGATCTGTGCCTCGATACATTCCTGTCTCGGAGGTCCACAGACAATTCCTTTGACTTCATGGCTTGGTTTCTGCTCGGACATGCACTGTCAACAGTGGGACCTTATATAGACAGGTGTGTACCTTTCCAAATTATGTCCGATCAATTGAATTTACTACAGGTGGACTCCAATCAAGATGTAGAAACATCTCAAGGATGATCGGTGGAAACAGGATGAACCTGAGCTCAATTTTGAGTGTCATAGCAAAGGGTGTGAATACTTATACACATGCAATATTTCAGTTTTTTTATTTTTAATAAATTTGCGAAAATTTCTACAAAACCTTTTTTCACTTTGTCATTATGGGGTATTGTGTGTAGATTGATGAGGGGAAAAAAGGAATTTAATCCATTTTGGAATAAGGCTCTAACATAACAAAATGTGGGGAAAGGGAAGGGGTGTGACTACTTTCCCGATGCACTGTATATGTAGTCAGACAGAAATCAACCAAATACCATTTGGAACCAATAGTTAATGGCTGCTGACGGGTGCTCACAGACTGAAAAACACTTTTGCTTCACAATTATTTGCATTATACAACTAAACTATATTTAACACGTGACTGCTGGGATAGGCTCCAGCATCCCCGCGACCCCGAGAGCAGAATAAGCGGTTAAGACAATGGATTGATGGATGGATATTTGAAAAGGGGCGACGCCCCCTTCAAATATCCCCCTGGCCGGCCGCCACTGAACCTCGCACAACACGTTTTGGTGCTGTGCCCTCTGTCCCGAGTCCGCTTCCACCGCGTGGTTTGTGGGCTACGATGCAACCCACTCTAATGAGAGTTGTGATGCACAAAGCTTCTTTGAAGCTTTTGCTTTTTCTTCGTCTTTGTCCGCCTCTCCTCGCTGTGTGCTTTCAGAGGGGAGCTCACACAGCACCCATGCTTAATTATCTTTGACAAGGGATTAGACAGCCTGGCAACCCCACACTCGCTTATCCTCCCCTCGCTGCTCTCCCTTCCATTGTCCCAACAGACATCTCTATACCGCTACCGGAAGCAAGGACGCGGCAGCTCCACGGCCGAAGATTAATTCAATTACGCCGATCGCAGCAGGGTATCTGCCGGCTTGCAGCAGCAAGGCGGTGCGCGTCAGGATCCGGTGCTCCGGCTCGCGAGCTACTCCATACATGCTCACGTGCGTTACAGGAAGCGCACGCATTGGCCCTCACCGTGACGCGCGTCTACACCCGACACACGCGCGCCTGGCGCAAGGGAAAGTTGCGGGAAAGCCTCCAATAACCCGGATCACGCCAAAGCGTGTGATACACCCGCCGGTCCAGCGTGTCAGTGTCACCGTTTGCCTCGCCCAGGCGTGAAAAGTACACGCGTGTATGACGGTGCAGTGCTGCCAGCAGGGGGCGATGATTAGGGTTATGGTTAGGGTTAGGGTTCGACTCTCTACCGCCGAATGAAATGTAATTAACATGACAGCACTCATGGGCAACATAAAACATTTTACATTTTAAAGAATATGGTAGCCATGTGTCTTACCTGCTGGGGAGAGATTTTGGAAAATACTGTGTGCTTCTTTTCCTCCGTGGGGAGTTGCTGGCATTGAGTTAAGCATCGCCCCCTGCTGGCACTGCACCTTCATACAGGCGTGTACTTCTCACGCCTTAGCGTGAGACTGGCACGTTGGACCGGCGGGTGTCTGACCCGAGTGAGCCCCCCTACGTCCACCGAAGCCGAAACGCCACTTCAGCAGGACTCCAGTCCTGCGTTGTGAGATGTGTGCAAATTGCAATGGATGAGAAAGATTCTCAAACAGCGAGGGATGCGCTTTAAAGAAATGGCTTCAGACATGTCAGTGGAAAAGATAACGTACATTGTTTGGCGTAAACAAAATATTTTTGATGATATCTGGACACCTTTCTGAAGGCATGATGTTAATGTTGGTAACCTGCCTCAGCAGGACCAAGCTCTGAGGGAGTAGGGTACCATCAGGATCTTCTGCATTGACCTAAGAAACACCCCTTACTTTATTTATCCATTTACCTTTTATTTAAACTTGTAATATATATATATAGATACTCGGTTGATAGGGGTGAGTTAAGGGAGGGAGAACAGGGGGGAAGTGTGTGCTGACTAATTGTTATTCATTGTATAATCTGATGTGATTTGCACACTAATATAAAAAAGACCGAGGGGTGTGCTCAGTAATATTTCATACAGTAAAACGCCTGTAGGAGATGTGATCTCACGCGAGTCCCTGGTAGTGTCCTCCCATCACTTTGGCCTTTTGCTACAAGACCATAACAGCCTGTAAATCTGCCGTATACTGCGATTATTTTAGACCATTACTATCCAACTGCAGACACTATCGCACCATTTAGGTCAGGAAAATCAATATTGTTTGTGGATTCGGTGATCAGCCTGCACCCTCATCAGACCTCATCTTCCCACGTTGCCTCGATACCCTTAATACCCTTAGCCTTGCTCATGTGTTTGCTAATCTATCGATCAGTCTGACACTGAGTTCACTTCCTGTCCTCTGACTGACAAATGCCTTAGATCGCCTGCTGTGCCATACAAGACTTTCACATGCACACACATGCAGGCACGCACGCACACACACACACACACACACACATGCACGCACACACACACATGCACACAATTAATAACATTGGTTTTCAGTTTGCCTCTATGCTTGCGTTTGCATTTATTGTCCTGACGTCATCAGGATTTGGCATGATATCTTCCAAATTTCAACACAGAATTATTTAAACTGAGTCACATTGGGTTGTGTTTCAACACGTACGGAAGGGCTATATCTGACTTTTCCAGCTGCATCCAAATATTTCCATAGTGATTCACAATCTCAAACAAAGCGTCTGCAGTCACGGTGCAGAGTTATTGGCACCAGCCTTGCAAAACAGTAGGATTAGCTGCCACGCAACACACATATTGGCTTTGTGACACATTACTGATTTTCTTCTCTCCCAGGTGTTTTCGCCGAATGCTCGTCTCTTGTAATATTTTTGCACATGGCTGCATCCTTCTCTGACTTAAGATCAATGTTGCAGCAAGCAATTTAACAGAAATTGACCTCATAGTGGGCGGCACGGTGGCGCAGTGGTTAGCGCGGTCGCCTCACAGCAAGAAGGTCCTGGGTTCGAGCGCTGGGGTAGTTCAACCTTGGGGGTCGTCCTCTGTGTGGAGTTTGGATGTTCTGTCCGTGTCTGTGTGGGTTTCCTCCGGGTGCTCCGGTTTCCTGCCACAGTCCAAAGACATGTAGGTCAGGTGAATCAGCCGTACTAAGTTGCCCCTAGGTATGAATGTGTGTGTCGTCCCGGTGTGATGACCTGGCGGCCTGTCCAGGGTGTCTCCAGCCTGCCACCCAATGACTGCTGGGATAGGCTCCAGCATCCCCTCGGCCTGAGAGCAGGATGAGCGGTTCGGATAATGGATGGATGGATGGATGGATGGATGGATGGATTGATGGATGGATGGATGGATGGATGGATGGATGGATGGATGGATGACCTCATAGTAGTTGACATTTTTGGTCATATATGGTTTGTGAACCCACTCAAAGAGCATCACTGTTGTGAATATGTTTTGGAGTAATTCAAAAAAAGAGCGTGCTATAGGAATCAGCCACTACTACACCACCAGTACCATTCCTTCCTATCATTTCTCATTTGCATCCATGGTATGGCACTCCTTTCTTTTAGTGCTCATGACAAAGGCTTTAGGCATTGACGGTCACTAACCCATAAAAAGGGTGCGCTGCAGGTTGTGTGTCATCTCACAACCATGGAGGGAAAAAAAGTTCTGTTTTATGTGCTGTTCTTGATTTGCCCTTCCCTCATCCCTTAAGGAAGGAAGGAAGGAAGCAATAGCTTAAGAATTTAAAGATCTCGTGACACAATAGTACCTAAGTGCATCCAAAGTTACATAAGAGTGTAAATGTGATTTAGGGTTAGATACATCTAGATGCTCACACTTTCAACCACATTCTTATGACTGAAGCTTTCGGCGAGGAGAGGGTGTCGTTAGGTGGCATCCAACTTTCCACAGGCATTTCAACCCTGAACCACAACATCCTCCAGCTGGCCGGTCAGCAGTGATGGCCGTCTCCTGGCTTCCAGCTCAACTCCTCCCGCCTGTTCCAGAGCAAACAAGAGGCTCTTTCCGCTGCCTCCCCCAACCTGCAAGCAGCTGTCTTCCTCTCTCTTCCTGCTATCCCCAGAGCTGTGAGCATCTTCCACACAGAATGCACTGGGAAACACCTGTAGCCAACCTCAACTGGAAATAGCCAGGCCTGCCACCCTTTGTCCCTGCATTGTTGGAAAAGATCCCGATATTTGGCGGCCTTCCTCTCCGAGGCCTCTTCACATCTGTCTTCCCACAAGACCATCAGTTCTATCAGGATGATCCTCTTCACCTCCTTGGACCATGACTATGTCAGATCTCAAGGATGTCTGGACAACCTGGGGAAAGTGTAGTTTTCTTCCCAGGTCCACCCTCATCTCATGATTTCGACAGCTGCAGGACGCTCTTCTTGGAGGAGGGGGGATTCTCCCACTCTCTGATGAATTGGATAGATGGGGCTGGTCTCACGTTGGTCTGGCATTTTTTCCGTCTCTCCTGCTCCAAAATGTCACCCAGAGCTCTAAGGACCTTGTCATGACGACATCTGTATCTCCCCTGGCTAAGCACAGTCTTGCACCCTGCCAGTATGTGCACCAGAGTGCCTCTCTCTCCACATAACTTGCACAGTAGTTCCCCCCTCATACCCCCATCTTTGTAGATTTGCTGATGTTGGAAGAGTGTCCTACACTGTGATCGGAGCAGGAAAGAGATGCAAAAGGGCTCCAGTCTCCAAACTTCAGACCACGTGATCTTCCACTTTGGCAGGTCCCACTTTGTCCAGGCTCCTTGTGATCCAGATTCCACAGCCCTTGACCTTTGCCCTTCTTCCTCCAGGTGTTGGACCTCAGCTTGGATCATGTTTCTCCTCTGTCTTGGGTCTGCTTTCCCCATTGCTGGAAGTGGGTGGCTCCGAGGTCTTGTCTCCCCATGCACAGGTTCCCAATGAGCCCTTTAACTTCAGCATGCATTCTGCCTGTTACACTGATGTGTACACTTGCATCCTGATCTTGTGGTGATGCCTGCACCTCTGACATTTTTTCGCTGGAATCTCTCTACATCATCTCAACCCTGTACTTTGCCACCTTGAACTCTTCAACCACTGATGACAGGGGTAGCTGTAATTGTCCAGACCTGATGTATAGCCCTACTGACATGAAGCTTGGTGGAATTCCAAGCCACCTGTGAAGGTATTTGTTCACTTGCCTCTTGACTCCTTCCACTGATGTCATAGGCACTTCATAAATTGTCAGTAGCCACATGAGTCTTGGTAGCAGACCAGGAGCCAGGCTTTGAATTTGCCTGGTAGGCCTGATCAGGCCTCAGCCACTCATCTGCCTGTTTAACTGACCTGGATATGTTGCTTCTGTCAGTGAGAAAGGCATCATACCACTTGCCAAGACATTTTGTTGGGTTTTCCTCAGTTGATGGTATAACCTCCTCCTGGACTTGGACATGGAACTTGCTGATCACTTTCCCATTTCTTTTTTTCCCCCCTTTTTCATCCCAATTTTGCTTGGCCAATTACCCCACTCTTCTGAGCCGTCCCAGTCGCTGCTCCACTCCCTCTGTTGATCCGGGGAGGGCTGCAGACTACCACATATTTCCTTCGATACATGTGGAGTCGCCAGCCACTTCTTTTCACCTGACAGTGAGGAGTTTCATCAGGGGGACGTAGCATGTGGGAGGATCATGCTATCCCCCCCACTATCCCCCTCCAATCCGAACAGGCGCCCCGACCGACCAGAGAAGATGCTAGTGCAGCGACCAGGATGGCTCACACATACCCACATCCGGCTTCCCAACCCGCAGACATAGCCATTTGTGTTTGTAGAGACACAAATGGGCGATCCCTGTGTTGTTACTTAACGGAATAGACCGCCACACTACCTGGATGCCCCACTTTCCAATTTCTGATCACAGCGCCTTTAAATCCAAACTTAAAACTCATGTTTTTGCCTTAGCTTACAATTAGTTGCCTTTAAGTTGAGTGCTTCACAACCTGTACTGGATGGCGGGTTGGTTTTCTGTCTCAATGAATTTACCAACCACTGTTCTGCCGACGAGATTATCGAGTATAGATTACAGAGTATAGATTATGACTAGCTGATGACTTAATTGATTATGACTATTGCAAACTGTTCTTTTCTCTAAAATGTCTTTTCTCTCTCTCTGAATGATGTCTTCTCCTTTCTCTTTTTCTGTGGTTGAATGGTGTCATGTGAGTCTCCCTTGTGTGCACGTGCAGTCGGTTCTCCTCCCAGGTCTCCGTGGTGATGGTGGTCGCCATTTGGATGCTGCCTGCCCTTCCACTCCTCACACAAGTTTTTCTTTTATTACATGATGATGCTGGTCGCGTGGCTTGGGTCCTGGACTGCTCCATTGGCATGTGGACACTGCTTGGCATCCTGTGCATCATGTTCTTCATAAATTTTATGTCTGTTATAATTCTGTTATCCTCTTTCAATGTTGTATTGTGTAAATTGCGTGAACACAACATCCATTGCACGCTGCCCGTCTTGGGAGAGAGATCCCTCCTCTGTTGCTCTCCCTGAGCTTTCTCCCTGTTAAAGGTTTGTTTTTAGGGAGTTGTTCCTTATCCGATGAGAGGGTCTAAGGACAGGATGTTGTGTTGCTGTTAAGCCCACTGAGGCAAATTTGTAATTTGTGATATTGGGCTACACAAATAAAATTGATTTGATTTGATTTTAATGCTTTTTGACTTCCTCGACTTGAACTTCATTCTTGCCCATGTTGCCAAGTCATCACGTGCCTCCAGGATCCATTGGTGTAATATGGTCACACTTCTAGCTTTAGTTAGGATTCTAGCTGCAGCATTCTGGACCATGTGAAGACTGTTAGTACTAGCATGTGGCAGACCTGGAAACACAACATTACAGTAGTCAAGTCTGGATGAAACAGGTGCATGTATTAGAGTCTCTGCAGCAGCCATGGACAGGAAAGACCGAATTTTAGCTCTGTTATGTAAGTGAAAAACGGTAGTCTTCACACATCTGCAGACCCGGAATAAATCGCTTAGCTGTTCCATAGTCAACTGTCCACCATGGGTGGTAATAACACTGGTCCTTCCTGTGGGTCAATCAACCTCCCCTACTCTTCCCAACCCTGGGGGTATCTTGTAATTTATCTTTTCATAATGATTATTCATAAAGGTCATTACAATCAAACCTCTTCACAGCATCTGTTTATTGAGCTTTCGGAGGAGATGCGGTGGTACTAATGTACGTATATGATATCTGATATGATAAGATAAAGTTAAGACACCTAT
>NC_079213.1:31040031-31050031 GCF_029633865.1 Lampris incognitus | reverse complement strand
GTATCCAGTTTCCCCTCTAAACAAAGGAGGGAAATAGATATTTTCATTTAGTGCTTGACGACAGCTGGCCGGTATGGGTGTGGGCTACAACTACACCAGCGAAGAGACCAAAAGTCGTCACCATCCGCTCTGCTCGGCCTCCCGCTCATTTGGCATTCATTTGATGTGAAAGCAATGTCTTGTATAGACAAGACATTAAGCCATTAAGTCATTAATTAAGACAGGCAGATGTTCATTTCCCCAGCTATGTCAGTCGTTACCAGACTGCCGGTTCTGCAATATTATCCTACACTGTTTATTTTGTGCTACCCAGAAAACAGAGGAGACTCCTCTTTGATAAAAACAGATGGGAATCTGTTTGCAACGTTTCCAGAAACCCTTTTCCATTTGGTTTTTGGCTGGGCGACTCATTATCATAACCGACCTCGGGGAAATCTATCCACCATGGCGCTCATCTAGTGTTGGTATGTCTGGTTTGCGACATAACTTCGGGGGGGAAATGTTCTAAACTTTTAACTTGATATTTCTCAGGGGAATGCACCCTAACAAGTACACAGCCAAAAGGACACACTTAACTTGAACACTTTTCGAAGGCCATGAGGTAATTTATGGGGTCTGTTAATGAAAGTTCCCCGTCTTCCTGTGTGCCATGTGCTTTGTACCTTTCTGCCACCAGGATGTGGTTTCCTAGCTGGTCCTGGTTTTAGATGAGGGGCTCAGGTGGAACAAACCACTGGCAAGGTGGTAACTATATCTCCTAGACATCACTCAGGTGTGAATCCTGTCTGTCTGACTCGCTCTCAGCCCCCTTCCCCTTTTTAGACAGATTCTCTCCCTCTCTCTCTTTCTCTCTCTCACGCTGTCTCTGGCTCTTAGCCGCAGCCCTCCCATACCACTCTCGTGTTGATCTCCATCTCCATGTGGGGCAAGAGCGTTTTAACAGATCTCTCCAGCTATGCTTTTCCAGTTGCCCACGTGTCTCCCTGTCTTTTTTTCCAAAGGCCAATTTCTCCACTTCACCTGATCTCTGTCTGGCGACCGTTCTGTCATTGTTCTCATCCACTGACCTTTCCCGGGATGGGGCGTCACAATTAAACAGGGCTTGTCGGGGCAGGAGACTGGAATATTTTCTTTATAATGAATCTCTTGCTGCTTCCTCCGCCAACACCTGAAATATCACTTGGAGCCGTTGAAAAAAAAAAGGGGGAAAAAAAGCAAGGTTTCCCCCCCCCCTCCTCTGCTAATGCTTTTTTTTTGGATTTCCCTCTCTTTTTTCTCCCTAATTGGCCAATTACCCCAGTCTCTTGCTGCGCCACCCCCTCTGCCGATCCGGGTAGGGCTGCAGACTACCACATGCCTCCTCCCATACATGTGGAGTCACCAGCCACTTCTTTTCACCTGACAGTGAGGAGTTTTGCCAGGGGGATGTAGCCTGTGGGAGGATCACGCTATTCCCTCCCCCTACCCTCGGAACAGGCGCCCTGACCAACCAGAGGAGGCGCTAGTGGAGCGACCAGGGCACATACCCACATCCGGCCTCCCACCTGCAGCCACAGCCAATAGTATCTTTAGGGATGCCCGACGAAGCTGGACGTAACACAGGGATTCGAACCGGCGATCCCCATTTTGGCAGGCAACGGAATAGACCACTATGCTACCCGGACGCCCGCTCCCTTTTAATATCCAGCCCTGCACGTGCCACCATGCCTGTTCGGCCACACAGATCAGGTGCAAATGGTCTCATCGTCATGTCAGCTGCCTTTACGTGAAGGCCACGACTTTGTACACCAACATCTGTCTGTTGGAAGGTGGAGGGGGTCATAGTTATTTAAAGATGGGGGACAACAAAAAATATGATGGCAATCAGATGCATTCATGGAGCCTATTACTGGTGTCGCACACAGCTCAGTCGTTTGTGCGTCTGACTTCATCCTGTATGCTTGTGCGTGTGCTCATGTGTTATTCATCAGCTTAGTTAACTTGCTCACTGCTCCTCCTCCTCCCTTCTCTCTCTCTCTCACACACACACACACACACACACACACACACACACACACACACACACACACACACACACACACACGCCATTCATCCTTTATTCTTTTGCGGCCCTGCTCTCGCCTGCAGTTTTACCACCTTGAGTGTGTGTCAGCTTAGCACCTCCAGTTTCCCAGCACGCGGGCGGTGGGACATGATTACCACTTCCCATGAATCTCTCCTCGTGCCCGCCTGTGCAAAAGCGTTGTCACTTCACAAAAAGATGTGCAACATTAGAAATCAACAGCACGGCGCACAAACCTTCGCAGTTCTGTGCGCCCCAGACACTCCCACTTTTATTGGCAGCAAATTGGTATTGTTTTAATGTTTTTTTTTATAATCTAATGTGATTGGACAATTCTTGTGGCTGTCAATCATGTTCACACCCACCATGACGCCTCGTCTCGACTGTCAATTATCCACCGTCTACGAACCCTGATAAAATCTATAGGCTACATTGTCCTTCTTAATAACTCTGTGACTGTGTGGACATTAAAGTAGCTATCAGGTGCGCTGCGCCAAGGTAAATTGCGCCCCCCCCAACATTTTTTAGCACCAGCCGCCACTGGTATATAGTCTATATTTACCTAAAACATACTACACACACTACACTTGGTCTTAGCAGCAATAATAATAATTCTAACTAAAGTACCGTATTTATAATTGAGAGAGAGAATGTGTGTATAGGTACACTACCGTTCAAAAGTTTGGGATCACCCAAACAATTTTGTGTTTTCCATGAAAAGTCACACTTATTCACCACCATATGTTGTGAAATGAATAGAAAATAGAGTCAAGACATTGACAAGGTTAGAAATAGTGATTTGTATTTGAAATAAGATTTTTTTTACATCAAACTTTGCTTTCGTCAAAGAATCCTCCATTTGCAGCAATTACAGCATTGCAGACCTTTGGCATTCTAGCTGTTAATTTGTTGAGGTAATCTGGAGAAATTGCACCCCACGCTTCCAGAAGCAGCTCCCACAAGTTGGATTGGTTGGATGGGCACTTCTTGCGTACCATACGGTCAAGCTGCTCCCACAACAGCTCAATGGGGTTCAGATCTGGTGACTGCGCTGGCCACTCCATTACCGATAGAATACCAGCTGCCTGCTTCTGCTCTAAATAGTTCTTGCACAATTTGGAGGTGTGTTTAGGGTCATTGTCCTGTTGTAGGATGAAATTGGCTCCAATCAAGCGCTGTCCACTGGGTATGGCATGGCGTTGCAAAATGGAATGATAGCCTTCCTTATTCAGAATCCCTTTTACCCTGTACAAATCTCCCACCTTACCAGCACCAAAGCAACCCCAGACCATCACATTACCTCCACCATGCTTAACAGATGGCGTCAGGCATTCTTCCAGCATCTTTTCATTTGTTCTGCGTCTCACAAACGTTCTTCTTTGTGATCCAAACACCTCAAACTTGGATTCATCCGTCCACAACACTTTTTTCCAGTCTTCCTCTGTCCAATGTCTGTGTTCTTTTGCCCATCTTAATCTTTTTCTTTTATTGGTCAGTCTCAGATATGGCTTTTTCTTTGCCACTCTGCCCTGAAGCCCAGAATCCCGCAGCCGCCTCTTCACTGTAGATGTTGACACTGGTGTTTTGCGGGTACTATTTAATGAAGATGCCAGTTGGGGACCTGTGAGGCGTCTGTTTCTCAAACTAGAGACTCTAATGTACTTATCTTCTTGCTCAGTTGTGCAACGCGGCCTCCCACTTCTTTTTCTACTCTGGTTAGAGCCTGTTTGTGCTGTCCTCTGAAGGGAGTAGTACACACCGGTGTAGGAAATCTTCAATTTCTTAGCAATTTCTCGCATGGAATAGCCTTCATTTCTAAGAACAAGAATAGACTGTCGAGTTTCAGATGAAAGTTCTCTTTTTCTGGCCATTTTGAGCGTTTAATTGACCCCACAAATGTGATGCTCCAGAAACTCAATCTGCTCAAAGGAAGGTCAGTTTTGTAGCTTCTGTAACGAGCTAAACTGTTTTCAGATGTGTGAACACGATTGCACAAGGGTTTTCTAATCATCAATTAGCCTTCTGAGCCAATGAGCAAACACATTGTACCATTAGAACACTGGAGTGATAGTTGCTTGAAATGGGCCTCTATACACCTATGTAGATATTGCACCAAAAACCAGACATTTGCAGCTAGAATAGTCATTTACCACATTAGCAATGTATAGAGTGTATTTCTTTAAAGTTAAGACTAGTTTAAAGTTATCTTCATTGAAAAGTACAGTGCTTTTCCTTCAAAAATATGGACATTTCAATGTGATCCCAAACTTTTGAACGGTAGTGTATAAAAAAAACGTTAAAGAAATATTTCTTACATTTTAAACTCCCCATCTGCCACTGTCCCCGGAGGCCGGCCGTCTGACGCCACGAACGAGAGCCCGCTCGGGGCTCGCCCCCCCCCCATCCCTCCTCCTCACCGGGTAAGTGGGGAAAAAAACGATAAGAGCGTTTCACCTCTCTCTGAAGACTCCATTATTTCATCTTTCGTTTCAGTCGTGATCGTTTTCCTTTTCTTCGGTGCGTCACCGCCACTTGCATCAGGTTTACGCCTTGAAGCCATGGTTACGAGGGTAAACGCGAAAAATGTAAGTCAAAACACAACGCACACAGCAACGTTTGCGCAGTTCGACTTAAAATGGCGACGATGGCGTGGCGTTGTTCTCCGTCGGGCCGACGAACCGCCTAAAACGCGCAGTACGAACGATTGTGTACAACTCGATTTTTTTTTAAAATGATAGGCTTTACGGAAGCCAGTTCGTAAATACAGGCGTTCGTAAATCGGGCGTTCGTAACCCGGGACCACCTATATGGCAATGAGGTGCTTTTTTCAGGTGATGGTAAAAAAGGAGGATTGTGCCTTTAGTCTCCTACAAGATTGTTCCTCAGTGTTTAATGGAGTCTTCCAAAACAACACTTATCTACTATGTCCTAAAGGGATGAGAGATTTGACAGTTGTTGGCTGTAAGAAGTGTGAAAACTTGTCATCGTGCCAGTGGTAAGTTGATTAATGAGCAGCTACATAAACCCCATACCATTGGTTTGCTAACATCTAGTAAAAGTGAAAGCCCATAAATAAGTGCTGGGCTGATCTTAGGTAATGGGAGCATAGCAAGATAAGCGCAGCTCCTCTGATAACATTAATGGGGGCTCCGTTTGACTGACACTGTTCATACCACGTGCCAGAGGAGAAGGCTCGCGATAGTGCGGACACACCACCCACAGATGCTTTCTGTTTTTGCTAGGTTAATTAAAGGGCGGCACGGTGGCGCCACCGCGGTAGTGGTAGTCCAACCTTGGGGGTCGTCCCAAATCGTCCTCTGTGTCGAGTTTGCTTGTTCTCCCCATGTCTGCGTGGGTTTCCTCCCACAGTCCAGGGAAATGTATGTCAGGTAAATTGTCCTTAGGTGTGTGTGTGTGTGTGTGTGTGTGTGTGTGTGTGTGTGTGTGTGTGTCGGCCCTGTGACCTGGGGGCCTGTCCAGGGTGTCTCCCCGCCTGCCGCTCCATGACTGCTGGGATAGGCTCCAGATCATCGCGACCCTGGGAGCAGGATAAGAGGTTTGGATAATGGATGGATGGATGGACGGATGGACGGATGGATGATATTCGGGGGTCAATGACATGGGAAGATGAAAAGCTAAACTGAATTTCAGTGCTGCATTTTAGAGAACCCGCTTGCAACATGCGGAGAAAATAGACTCGCCGCTGAAACTTGCGTCTGCAAGCCGACTGCGACGCCTTGCGTCACGCACGGTCGGTGTGCTCGCTCTCACTGGTTAATATGGACGCCCTACCACGCCCAAGTGAAGCTCTTCTACTGGCGCGCGTGTGTGTCGCGTGATAATGCGCACGCATTGAGCGTAGCCGGTAGTTTTGGCAGCGCTCACTTGTCAGACCACACCTAAATCATATCAACCTTTACATAACCGATTCCCGACATGCACCTTTCTCACTGTCACGTGACCAGTATCGATTAATTTCCGTTAATGTGTGGTTCTACAGGTGGGGCGGGGAGAATTGAGGTTTTCCTGTTGCGTGGTGGTCCAGAGGCTGCAGAGCCGGGTACCCGTGTCTCTCCATGTACCATGCGGTCTCCAGAGCTTCGAGGCTCCGTCAGGTCCATACAAAACCCATCACATGGATGGTTGTCGTTGACTTTTCATGAAGGCAAGGGTCAAAACATGTCCTAAATGAGCAGAGACCGTATGAAAGTGTGTGAGAATGCTAAAATGAAGTAAGGAATTATGTCAACATGCTGCGTTCTTCATCTGTGCAGGTTTTGCTGTAACGCTTCTCTACATGTGGCTGTGCAGGACGCCACCCGTTAACCAGAGAAGCAGCAGAACCACCAAGTCCAACTTCACCTTGAAAAACCATAAGCGCTCACAATCTGGCAGGTTAAGATCGCATCAAGATTTTACCGATGAATCCCGATATAACCTCTACTACTACTACTACTACTGATATATACTTCTTTTCTTTCTCCCCAGTTGTATCTGGCCAATTACCCCACTCTTCCGAGCCGTCCCGGTCGCTTCTCCACCCCCTCTGCCGATCCGGGGAGGGCTGCAGACTACCATGTGCCTCCTCCCATACATGTGGAGTCGCCAGCCGCTTCTTTTCACCTGACAGTGAGGAGTTTCACCAGGGGGGACGTAGCGCGTGGGAGGATCACGCGATTTCCCCGAGTTCCCCCTCCACCTCGAACAGGCGCCCCGACCGACCAGAGGAGGCACTATGGCAGCAAACAGGACACATGGGCCCATCCTAACGCCCAACTCGTCACGTATGTGCGCTTGTTGAGGACGAGCTCTTCGTCACTGTTCAGCGCTGTAGGGGCCACTTTAACATCAACTTTCAACGTGGATGGACTGAGATCACTAATAGGCACACACAAAACAACCATAACCCTAACCCCAACCCTAACCATAACCCTAACCTCATTATGTCCAAATGAGTTATATCACACACAAATCAGTGTTTTTAGAGAACAAGAAGTCGTCCCTGGTGCCGGCACGTAATTTTAACACAACACATCACGTGCCACAACCACATAACGCGAGGGTTAAGAGGTGGTGGTCATTTCACGTATTTCCGTGAGATCGTGTTGACGAATGCACACAGAAAAAAGAAAAATTTGCACTCTGTACTTCTTTAAAAACCAGTCGGGATAATGTGCAATATTGGTCGTTTTGTTTGGTGCCTCCAGCTGCCCTCCACGTTGAAAGTTGAGGGGTCCCTACAGCGCTGGACAGCGACGAAGAGCTCGTCCTCAACAAGCGTCCGTATGTGACGAGCTGGGCGTAAGAATGTGTGGGACACATCCCCCACATCCGCAGCCAAGATGGCGGCGTAGTGTTCGGTCTACTGCAGAACCCGCTCTGTCTTGAAAACTTTTTAAAAGCAACAAAACGAACTTTCAGGATAAAAAATTGAAGCCACATGTGATGGCAAAAAATCTGGGCTCAGATAAGAGAAAAAGTACGACTCCCAGTTCTTCTCCATCCAAACGTTTTGGCAAGAGACAAAACATGGAAACCGACGCCGCAGAAAACATCATTGCTACGCTCAAGATGGCTATCAAAGAGCAAGGAGCTAGTAGCATTGGGAAAAGTATCAGTGACCTGCAGGTTACTGTTAACTTTATTTCTGAAGATCTCAAGGAGCTGAAAGGAAAGTTGACGCACACCGAAGCGAGAGTGAGTAAAGCAGAGGAAAAAATCCAAAATGTGGAAAGCAAGGTGCTGGAGCTGTCACGATACAAACGAAGATGGAATCTGCGACTTCACGGGCTAACTGAGGAAGACGGAGAAGACGTTCGCAGAAAGGTAAGTGAAATCTGCCAAAACATGGCTCCTGACCACTGAGAGACATTCCCGGAGGTGCTCGACTCAGTGCACAGGCTTGGGCAAAGACGTGAGTCTTCAGCGGCACCACTGCCCCGTGTAGTAATCATTCAATTCACTATGAGCCATTTTCGAGACATTATCTGGAAGACGGCGAAACGATCCGACTATTTGACGACCAGGAAGCTGCGCTTTAAGGAAGACCTTTCTCCCGAGGACCGAGAGAGGCGCAACCTATTGTGGCCGCAGGTTGAGAAAGCACGAAAGGAGGGGAAGATTGCATACTTCGTGGGAGCCCGTGCGTTTGTGAACAGAAAGGAGATTCACTGAAGTGCCTTTCATCATGTAAGCTAATATGACTCAGGAGTTATTTTTCCTTATTCGTTTTCTAGATTTACAATATGCTGTTGTTGCTAAAAACACTTACTATGTAATGACAAAGTAGTTCTGTTCTCTCTGTAATTTACACACTTTTTCTCAGAGTGAAAAGTTAGTTACACTCAAAATTTCGTCTTTATCTTTTGTTTCTTTTAATGCTCGAGGATTAAGGGACAATACCAAAAGGAAAGCAATGCTATTATATGCTAAAAGCCTGAATACCGATTTTTGTTTGATACAAGAATCTCATTCTGAACCTAATGACATTAGATTCTGGAAATCCCAATGGGGAGAGGACTTGTGGCTGTCTCATGGCACAAACCACTCAGCAGGAACTCTGACTTTGAAACACAAGTTTAAAGGGAAAGTTATCTCTTCACAGACAGATCCAAACGGTCACTTTATTTTGTTGGTTATTTCATTTAATGACCAGGTATTTTTATTGGGAAAAGTTTATGGTTATAACAACAAACAGGAGAATATTACCTTAATGCATTCAGTAAATGCAAAAATTGATTCTATAATAAGTAAATTTGCAGATCTAAAGATCATATTCGGGGGGGGGGCTGGAATCATTAAATTAATGATATGTTAGATAGATGGCCAAATAAAAGTAATACAAATAATAGTTATTTGTTAGATTTTATAAATGAAAGAGATCTGATTGATATTTGGAGGTATAAGAATCCTACAGTTAAAGAATTTACGTGGAAGAACAGGTCAGGGTCATTACAGTCTCGTATTGACTATTGGTTGATTTCTGATCCATTATCTGAACATGTCTCTTCAGTTAAAATGTTACCAACACCCTTGATGGATCAAAAAACTATCTTTTTGGAGCTGTATATATCTACTAGTCATCAAACTAAAAGATTCAACTCATATTGGAAATTAAATAATTCTCTTTTATTGAATGAATCTTTGGTAAAGGAGATTAAAATAAAAATAGATGAATGCTGGGATAGGGCATGTGCTGAAAATATGTATGGCAAAAATTGGGAGTTCATGAAATTTGAATTAAGGTCCCTTATAATGCAAAGAGGAGCTGAAATAGTTAAAAACAGAAAAAAAGAGGAATCAGAAATGATCTCTGAAATTATTGCTTTATCATCACAGCCGCTTGAAAATTTATCAGAGAATAACAAGAACAGACTTCAAATTCTACAATTAAAATTAGATAATCTATATATTCACAAGGCAAAAGGAGCCTTTGTGCGCTCTAGGAGGAGATGGCTTGAGGAGGGAGAGCAAAACTCCAGCTATTTCTTCAAATTAGAGAAACAACATAATACACTTTGCAGCATGACCAAACTCTGTTCAGATGGTGTCATCACACAAGACCCTAAAAAGATTTCTGAGACATGTGAACTATTTTATAAAGACTTATATAAGTCTAAACTGTCAACAAATTACATGGAAAGTTTCTTCAACTCTTTAGGTAATATTGAGAGCATCAGCAATGCTAATAAAGATTTGTGTGATGCCCCCATCACAACATTGGATGTTGAGGATGCTATTAAAAAAATGAAACTCAATAAGAGTCCTGGGAATGACGGATTAACCTCAGAGTTATATAAATGTTTCTCCAAGGACTTATCATGCTTTTTACATAAAGTATATATAGAAAGCATTGCTAATGAAAAGCTCCCTCCTTCATTGTCTCAGGGGTTGATCACTTTGATTCCCAAACCGCAAAAAGAGTATTTGTTAGATAAT
>NC_079213.1:30952531-31035031 GCF_029633865.1 Lampris incognitus | reverse complement strand
GTAGAGATCAGCTTTCTTAGAGAGTGGTAGATCACTCTCTAAATTTTGGAGATTTTTTCTTTTTTTATGCCCCCCCCCGCTTTTTCTCCCCAATTGTACTTGGTCGATTGCCCTATTTTCCAAGCCGTCCTGATCTCTGCTCCACCCCCTCTGCCGATCCGGGGAGGGCTGAAGACTACCACATGCTTCCTCTGATACACGTGGAGTCGCCAGCTGCTTCTTTTCACCCGACAGTGAGGAGTTTCACCAGGGGACGTAGCGCGTGGGAGGACCCCCCCCCCCAGTTCCCTCTCTCCCTCGAACAGGCGCCCCGGCCGACCAGAGGAGGCGCTAGTGCAGTGACCAGGACACTGGTCTGTTCAATATTCTTTTTTCTTCCACCACTAACTCACCTGAAATTGTGCTCTCTTTAGATGCTGAAAAAGTGAACATTGGCTAAGGGCTCTCATCATTGAGCCCTTAGCCAATGAGGAAAGAGTTGAGTGTATTACATGTTTCGGTCTATCCTATAAGCTCTCTTTGTATGCAGACGACGTTTTGCTTTACATTTCTAATACAATGTCCTCCATCCCTATAATCTTAAGCATTCTAGAGCAATTTAGGAAAGTGTCTGGTTGTAAACTTATCCTCAAGAAAAGTTAATATTTCCCAATTAACTCCCTTGCTGATAGACTTCCTCAGGCCCGCTTTCCTTTTAGAAAAGTCATGGAAGGATTCAGATACCTAGAAATCTTCATCACAGAATCGTTTAAGAGCTTTTCACTAAAAAACAATCCACCCATTATTATTATATCACTGTAAATTGGATTTAGCCAGATGGTCCTTCTTCCCTCTCTATTGGGACATGCTAGTCTCATAGAAATGGTGGTGCTACCCCAGTTTCTGCATGCCTTCCAACATATTCCAATTTTCATTAGTAAATGCTTTTTTATACACTCGATTAAATGATAAACTAATTCCTATGGTGTAATAAACGAGGCCTTATCAAGAGAACGGTTTTTGGAACACTAATATGACATCGGACAAACAACTCCAGTGGGCCCAGATAGAAATTTTCTTTGTGTCTCTCTGTTTGGTTGGTGGTCTGTTCCCAGTTACCTCTCTCAATGAAACAAGTTGCTCAGAACTCAGTTGTAACCAACACCTTAAAAATTTGGAATCAGTTTAGGAAAGTTTAGCCTACACACACCACCAGGTCTCACTCCAGTCTTTCACAACCACCTATTCCTACCATCCTGTTCGGATCCAATTTTCCAGACCTGGTTAAACAAAGATCTGCTGACTATTAATTACCTTTATGCTAGATGTATTTTATCCTCATTTGCAGAATTATCAGCAAAATTTAACCTTCCAAATATACACTTGTTCCTCTTCTTCCAGATTAGGCACTTTGTGTAAAATCAATTCCCCCAATTTCCTAACCGCCCTCCAGATTCTATGATTGACTCTTTTCTGTCACTTAACACTAGGCTAAAGGAGCTCAGTTCAAACATATATGATTACATTTGCAAGGTAAGCCCAATTTGTTTAGACTCCCTAAGGGCCGTCTGGGACCCGACACTCGGGCTTACCATGTCAAATGAGCAATCGGGGCATATAGGACACTTCTATATATGCAAGGCACAGTCTACTGCAGTGCAAGCTCTTACTGAGTCCATTTCACCAGCTCAAGACTAGCTTAGATATACCCTGACAGAACTGATACATGCAACAGATGTAAACAGTCACCCGCTGACTATATGCACATGTTTTGGTCATGCCCACAATTATCAGAGTTTTGGCCTGCAATATTTGATACACTTATCGGAGTCTTGGGTAAAACAGCAGACCCCGACCCCCTCACTGCCCTTTTTGGAATACATCTATGCCCAACGCACCCAAAGCCACACAACAAGTTATTGCACTCACCACTCTGCTTGCTAGAAGGCTTATTGTCCTTAAACTGGTACATCTCTCCCAACGTACGCATAACAGATGGATTCGTGAGATACTGCAGTGCATTAGGATGGAGAGGATTAGGTTTTCCCTTAGAAGTTCCATAAAGACCTTCCATATATAAAACCTGACAACCCTTTTGAGAACATATTGACTCCCTGGCTATCCACCAAGAAATCAACAAATAAATAACAGCTGAACACAACCCCCCCCCCACCTCTCTATTTTAGGCCATTGTATCTTATTGTATCTGAATTTTATTTTCCCTTTATTTATTTTAACTTATTTAATTTACTCCTATCTATCTATCCATCTATCCATCTAGCCATCCATCCATCCATCCATCCATGCCCTGGTATGCATGTGTGTGAATGGGTGGGGGTAGGGGACCGACCAAGAGCTGGTGTGGGTGGGAGTGGGGTTGACGAGAATGAGTGGGAGTGGGCTAAAGTGGGGTTTGCAACAGATAACCGCAGAACACTGTTAACACTACTGTCAGTTGTGTACGTTATAATTTCTGTGCAAAACAAATAGAAATTTGAAAAAAGAGAGATGTTGTTAAATGGTGGTACGCCCAAAAAAGAAGAAACCTCTTCTTAGCATTCTCAGATGTACCGGGGAACATGCTACATTTTTAATGAAAACTCAATCACCCTGAGCCTTCTTGTCATTTCTGAAGAATATGCATGTTGACTGGATCCAGGAACATCCCTCATGTATTACTGGTATTCAGAAAAGGTGGATTTTGAAGGCATTTAAAATAATTGGTTTGAAATCCTGCTTCTTCTGCTCACGGGTGGCTCCTGAAGGGCAACTTGGTTTTTCCTCATCTCAGCCTGTCACCTTAATTGATGTTTATATACACAAAACGCACAAACACACGAAAAGGTACAATCATAGCTCAGGTTGACAAAGACTGAATGAGTTTAATGGGTGAAATACGGGGGGTACCCCACGACCCCCCCCCTTTATGCCCGCGAGTCTCTCAGCGAGACGAGGCAAAGCTGCACCTCCGTCAGGTTCAGGGCCGAGCTCAGGGGGCAGGGAAGTGTTGGGGTGAATACGGATTGCTGTTTTGCAAAGCCGGGGATGAGGCGGATGGGGGGGTCGACGTGAAGGCTGGTATGAATCCCCCCCACCCACCCACACACTTACCAGTTATTCGTTTCTCCAGAGGAACACAGAGAGATGAATCACCGTTGGCTGAAATGAAAAAAGCACCCGGAATTGCATCACGTGGCTCCAAATGACATTAATTACAAAAACGACATCATAGCAAGGAAATGATTATTAATGGAGCTTGGGCAGAGGGGAACGTCAGCGCCAGCAGACTGAACGGGGAGAGGAGGGAGGTCACTCGCCCCTTGTGTGAGCAAAACGGAGCAGTTTGATGTCGAGTTGTTATATGCTATTTTGCGGTGAGAGAAATGTAATTGAAGTTTAGTGAATAGTGATGTGTGCGGGTGTCTGACCGAGACCCATCCCGGGAACTGTTTGTGTGGACAGGGGAGACAAACGGACTACTCGTCAGTCCCATATGTGGACCCAGCGACGTTACGGAGCGAGCTAGCCAGTCGGTGTTCGTTGCTAGCACAGCAAGGCGGGCGAATGGACTGGATGCGGTAAGGGGCTTGCCCCACAGTGAGTCGGGCCGTCTTCTAGTTTAGCGAAGTAACGTAATCAGTTACAGTGTAGTGGTGTGTTCATGCGACCATCGAGGAACGCAGAAGGAGTCGTCTGTTGCCGTGTTGTGCTGCCGAGGCGAGCGCACGGTTCGACCGTAAGATGGTGCTAACGGCTAACTAGCCAGTTAGCTAGGATGGCTGCCGGCCTGACGTTCGCTGCTGCGCTGCGGCGGGAAGCGCGAGACGAAGAGGAGCCTTCATTCTTTGTGAGGACAAGCTGGATGTGCGGGCTTCCAAGGGGAGCGAAGAGGGCTGTTTAGGGCCCCAACGTACCCGATAAAGAAACAGGCCTGCAACTGGGGGGTTGACTTTCTTTTATTTTTATTGCCGGCTTAGTTATAGGGTTGTTGAGCTGTATGCTAATGTGTTGGTCTGATTCATTTGTGTGTATATGAATGCAGATGCTTGTTAGCAATTGAGGCTTATTACTTTCATTCATTCCAATAATTATTACTCATAATACATTTGTATATATAATTCTATGTACCTGTGTGTAGCCCGTGGAATTAGATACCACACAGGACACAATTACTTCCGGGGTTCTTGTAGCTTTAATTTTATTGTTTGAACCTTCGAATGCAGATCGTTTTACTGAGTGCATACATTCCTGTGTCTTTCGAGCAAACAGCTCATAAATGTTCACAGATGTGGCAAGTTTAACAGAAAAGATTTTAAAAAGGGAAATAATAAATACAAAATACGGTGCAAAATACGGCAGTGGACTATGTACGTTAAACAGGGTTTAACAAAGACATGTGGAACTTCCTGAAGATCGCGCAACTTCTCACTCTGTCAGTTACCTTTAAACAGAATTAAAATGCATATAAAACCTTTACATCCCAAATACAATGGCATGGTGTGGCTTTATTCACGCCAACATTACCTTGTCATGCCTGCAATGGCGAACAGCGGTCGACGGCTCGCGCCCAAGATCACCGAACATCAACTCCAGTAGCGTCTAAATCAAACCATCTTGTCAAATTACACATACAATATTGTTTGGAATAATGTTACAGGTATATTTCACAAGATATTTACCCTTACTTACTACGGAGTCAGAGCACTGTCACACCGCAATCTTCAGGCGCTCCACACAAGAAAAAAAAAAGAAAGAATACCCAAGATGCACTTGGATAACTTGCACGGAGTTACAATAAAAGTCCGCCACTGCCACTTACTGGTCAAAACATGCAATGACAACCAAAACTATAAAAATACACTCACAATCTGCCTCACAATTTAAATACATCAAATGACATTTTACATGGCGTGACAGTGTAACAATTACATATATTAACAGTTAAACTATACTAAATTTAAGTGGAAAATCATTTAACATATTTAACAGATTTACCACCCGGCTACATGTGTGAGTGTGGATTATTCATGTGTGTTTATTCCTGTGGTGTCTAGGCTATGGTAAGTGACATGTTGAGTTAGCCTTAAAGGGGCCATTGTGGTGACCCACATCTATATAACTAGAGACATTCACCTAAGAGGTCAGATAATGCACTTCCGCTTCCGGTACACAGAGTTCAGTGTCGTTGTCGAACGTATGACATGCAAAGTTGGAGCTAGTAAACTACCTCAACTACGTCTACTCTCACGTCTCCTGTCTCGTTGTTTTCTAACTGCACATTGGTGACCCCGACGTGATCGAACTACTAATACGAGTATGTCTGACAACGACGACGCCGGTGCTAACAACATGGCTATTGCTAACGCTAGCATTTACGCCGCTACTGTGAAGCTACCCGACTTTTGGCAGCATAATCCACGGCCATGGTTTCAACATGTGGAAGCCCAGTTCCAGCTGAGAGGGATAACGCAGGATGCAACGCAGTACTTCCACGTAGTGGCGGCATTAGACGCATCGACAACGGCGCGAGCAATGACACTGTTGGAAGCTCCGCCAGCTGCTGGCAAGTTCGATGCTATAAAGACATTCCTCCTGAAGCTATTTGAACTGTCGGAGCTGGAGAAGGCAGACCGTTTACTGTCCCCGAATGGCCTCGGCGACGGCAAACCGTCTGAGTTAATGGAAAAAATGCTGTCTGTGCTGGGATCGGCTGATCCGGCCTTTCTTTTCACACACATTTTTCTGAGGCAGCTCCCCGCACCTGTACGCACAGTACTGGCCAGTTCTCCTCTCGCCGCCTCCAAAGACTACCGTTCTCTGGCTGCTGAAGCAGACAGGGTTTTCCTGGCCAACCGGCAACAGTTTGTGCATGCCCTGCTACCCCACCAGACCGCCCCACCACCACCTGTGTACGACTATATGGACACCGCGGCTGCGGTGACAGCCCGCCGCCAACCTGACGACGGGCTCTGTTATTACCATGCCAGGTTTGGGGCAAAAGCAAAACGGTGTCGCAAACCCTGCAGTTACAGGGTTCAGGGAAACGCCAAGGCTGGCGCTCGTTAACGGCTATGGGCGCCGGCCGTGACTGCAAGCTGTTGTTCATCAGAGACTCCTTGTCGGGCCGGCGGCTGCTGGTTGACTCTGGCGCTCAACGCAGCATACTACCAGCACAAGCTGTGGACACGATGACCGACAGTCACGGCCCCCAGATGGACGCCGCCAACGGCACGTCCATTCGGACGTACGGTATCAGACATGTGGACGTGTGTTTTGGCGGCCGACGTTTCGGCTGGGACTTTGTGATGGCTGCTGTATCCACCCCGCTCCTAGGTGCGGATTTCCTCTGTGCTTTCAACCTGCTGGTGAATGTTAAAAACTGTCGCGTGATTGATGCCGTCTCTTTTGCGTCATACCCCTGCACGCTTGGGGGCGCTGGAGCGCTGTGCCTCGCTAACACACTCTCCACCGGGGATCCATACCAACGCCTGCTCGCAAATTTCCCCGAGCTCACCACACCCACCTTCTCCTCGGCGGTGGCCAAGCACGCGTGGAACATCATATCACCACAGTGGGCCCCCCAGTTTACGCCCGGGCCCGACGCCTCGACTCGGCCAAGCTCGCAATAGCCAGGGAGGAGTTTTCGACTATGGAGCGCCTCGGCATTGTCCGCCGTTCTGACAGCCCGTGGGCTTCCCCTCTTCACATGGTTACTAAGGCCAACGGGGGTTGGCGCCTGTGCGGGGACTACCGTCGCCTAAACAATGCCACGACCCCCGACCGGTACCCCATACCGCACATACAAGATTTCTCTACCCACCTGGCGGGCGCTGCCATCTATTCCAAAATCGACTTAGTGCGGGGGTATCACCAAGTGCCGGTCCACCCACTGGATGTCCCAAAAACGGCTGTCATCACACCCTTTGGGCTCTTTGAGTTTTTACGTATGCCTTTCGGCCTTAAAGGGGCGGCGCAGACGTTTCAGCGCCTTATGGATTCTGTGCTCCGCGACATGCCATTTTTGTTTGTGTACTTAGACGACATCCTCGTGTCCAGCGCGTCGGCGGAGGAACACATGACGCACCTCAGACAGCTGTTTGACAGGCTCAGCGAACACGGCCTCATCATCAACCCAGCTAAGTGTCAGTTCGGGGAGTCGTCCATCACCTTCCTCGGGCACCACATCACTCCACAGGGGGCCGTTCCCCTCCCTGCCAGGGTTGAGGCTGTCACCATGTTCCCCCGCCCCGTACAGTCGCTGCAGGAATTCCTGGGCATGGTGAACTTTTATAACCGTTTCCTGTCCCGTGCCGCCCACATCATGCGTCCCCTGTATGAGGCCCTGCGGGGTAAGAAGTCTAAGGACGAGCTGGACTGGTCTTCGGGGATGGACGAGGCTTTTGTGGCCGCCAAGACCGCGCTGGCCAACGCTGCGCTGCTAGCTCACCCGTCGCCTACCGCCCCCATAGCCCTTACAACGGATGCCTCCGATTACGCCGTGGGGGCCGTGTGTGAGCAGTGGGGGGGGGGGGGCTGGCAGCCGTTGGCGTTCTTCAGTAAACAACTCCGTGAGAGCGAGCGCAATACAGCACCTTTGATAGGGAACTACTGGGTCTCTTCCTCGCAACCAGACACTTTAGGTTCCTATTGGAGGGCCGACAGTTCACCACTTTCGTGGACCACAAACCGCTGACGTTCTGTATGGCCAAAACCTCAGAACCGTGGTCTGGGCGTCAGCAGCGCCATCTCGCGGCGGTTTCCGAGTTTACCACGGACATACAACACGTGTCGGGCTAGGATAACTTCGTCGCCGACTGCCTTTCACGGGCGGTTGTTAACGCCGTTCACTTGGGACTCGACTACGCCGCTATGGCAGCGGACCAAGCCAAGGACGCGACCGTTCAAGACTACCGGTCGACCCCTACGGCGCTACGGCTGGAGGACGTGACGTTCGACGCGGCCAACACCACCCTCCTCTGTGACATCTCCACCGGTCAACCGCGCCCCCTGGTGCCTACTTCCTGGCGGCGCCGAGTTTTCGACACCGTCCACGGCCTTTCCCAACCGGGAGTGAAGGCCTCGACCAAGCTGGTGAGCGTCAAGTTTGTTTGGCCTGGGCTCCGTAAGGATGTTAGAGCCTGGGCCGGCTCGTGTGTGGCGTGCCCACGCGCCAAGGTGCACCGCCATACCAAGGCCCCTTTGGCGCCGTTTGTGGTTCCAGAGAGGCGGTTTGACCACGTCAATGTTGACCTGGTGGGTCCCCTGCCTCCCTCCCGTGGTTATACGTTCCTCCTCACTATTGTGGACAGGGCCACCAGGTGGCCAGAGGCTATTCCCTTGTCCTCCACGACGGCAGCAGAGGTAGCACGGGCGTTCATCGGCTGCTGGGTGGCCCGTTTCGGCACGCCGGGTGACATCACGAGCGACCGGGGCTCCCAGTTTACCTCGGAGCTCTGGACGGCGGTCGCTGAGCACCTGGGGATGAAGATCCACCGCACTACGGCGTACAACCCGCAGAGCAACGGACTTTGTGAGCGGTTCCATCGGGACATGCTCGGCCTGCGTTCTGCCCTGAAGGAAGACCTCCAGACCTCCTCCGCTGAGCTGGTGTATGGCCAACCCCTGCGAGTTCCGGGGGAGTTTCTTCCGGATGCTACGGCTCCCTGGTCGGCCGCCTCTCACCTCAGTGCGTCCCGGAGCGCTGCCGGTGCCTTCGCTCCCGTTCCGATATCTCAACACTGCCTCCCCCGGTCCTACGTCCCCAAGGATCTGCCATCGGCGAGGTACGTCTTCATTAGGCACGACAGCCATCGGTCCCCGCTGCAGCCCCCATACGACGGGCCCTTCCGCGTCCTGGAGGCGGGGGATAAGAACTTTGTGGTGGACATGGGGGGCAGGCCGGAGCGGGTCGCTATAGACCGTCTCAAGCCCGCTCACTTGGACATTGGGGAGCCAATGCAATTGGCCCTACCCCCGCGGCGGGGACGCCCTCCTAGGTCGGCCCCGGCACCTGCCTCTGTTCCTGCTTCGGCCCCGCCTATGGCCCGGGTTTCGGCCCCATCTGTTTCCCCTCCTGTGAAGCGCAGCCGTTATGGCCGCAGGGTCCGCCCCCCGACTCGTCACTTGTTTTCCCCGTGACTTTGCACTATGTCATTGACTGTTCTGTTGTAGAGTCTATTTTTATGTTCATGACTTGCGCTTTTGCTGTTTTGCATTGTTTTGTGTAGGTGAATTCTGGGGGGGCCTGTGTGGTGACCCACATCTATATAACTAGAGACATTCACCTAAGAGGTCAGATAATGCACTTCCGCTTCCGGTACACAGAGTTCAGTGTCGTTGTCGAACGTATGATATGCAAAGTTGGAGCTAGTAAACTACCTCGACTACGTCTACTCTCACGTCTCCTGTCTCGTTGTTTTCTAACTCCACACCGTCCACCATATTTTTACAACCTTAAAGGGCTAGTCCACCTTTTTACTGGAAGTAACCTAGTGACACCCAGAGATGTGTAGACCATAGTATATAACATTACAGGGCTAATACACCATATTTTAGAACCTTAAAGGGCTAGTCCACCGTTTTAATATGTTACTCGGTGGCACATTGAGGTGTCTAGACAGTGTTAGATTGCCTTAAAGGGGTCATATGCCATATTTAAGCGCCTTAAAGGGGTAGTCAACATTTTTAGTTGGAGTTACCAGATGACACTGTAAGACATTTATACCCTTTAGAACATACTTTAAACACATAAGAAGCGATAGCATACTTCAATAGTTTATTGGATACAGAGTTGTATAGAGAACTCAGGAGCGTTGTCCTTGACAGTTAAAAGGGGTAGATAGCGCTACATAACTATTCCGTTGCCTACCAACACGGGGATCGCCGGTTCGAATCCCCGTGTTACCTCCAGGTTGGTCGGGCGTCCCTACAGACACAATTGGCCGTGTCTGCAGGTGGAAGCCGGATGTGGGTATGTGTCCTGGTCGCTGCACTAGCGCCTCCTCTGGTCGGTAGGAGCGCCTGTTCGTGGGGGTGGGGTAGCGTGAACCTCCTGTGCGCTACTCCTGGCGAAACTCCTCACTGCCAGGTGAAAAGAAGCGGCTGGCGACTCCCCATGTGTCAGAGGAGGCATGTGGTAGTCTGCAGCCCTCCCGGATCGGCAGAGGGGGTGGAGCAGCGACCGGGACGGCTCAGAAGTGTGGGATAGTTGGCCGGATACAACTGGGGGGAAAAAACGACTGTAAATTCTTTAAATGACTACTTCCGTTCACCGTTATAGATGTTGAATGTAGTACTTTTCCAATAGACATCGCCAATAGATGGCACTGTTGCACTGCTCTACAGTATACCACCTCTTCTACTCTAGAGTTCCGGTTCGTGCGCACTGTGTGTATCATGCTGTTGACGCTGTGTGTGTAGCTCACGCTACAAGCTAATAAAAAGCTCTGCAAATAACAATAGGTTATGGGCCCAGAACATCGCTGAAAGCTGTTGTACACGGTTGTGTGGAGTAAACAGTATTGTGGGAATTCACAATGGAGGATAAGCTGTTTATTGACAGGCTGAACGGACCAGAGAACTGGGCAACATGGAAGTTTCAAATGGAACACTTGCTAAAAGCTAAAGGACTATGGGGTATGTTAATGGAGACTGAAACACTAGCTGCAGATGCTAATGCAGCAGCACAAGCTGAGTTCACTAGAAGGAGAGAGAAAACATTCTCTATGTTGGTGCTGAATGTAAGTACACCCCAGTTGTATCTGATAACGAGCTGCCAGACTCCCAAAGAGGCTTGGACCACGCTGAAAGCCCATTTTGAGAGAGATACTTTGGCAAATAAACTGTTCCTGAAGAAAGGATATTTCCGATGTGAAATGAAGGAAGGAGATGCCTTAACTGATCATTTGAAACAAATGAAGGAGCTAACTGATCAGCTAGCAGCAATAGGATCTGTGATTGAAGAGGAAGATCAAATTGTAACACTGTTGGGCAGTTTGCCACCAAGCTATGCTACGATTGTCATTGCACTAGAAACAAAGATTGACAACCTGACACTGAAGTTTGTTCAGCAAGCATTAATAAATGAAGAGCAAAAGCGAGTGAATGCTAATGATTCAAGTGGTGCTACGTCAGGTGGTGCATCAGCCATGTCATCACAATTTAGAGGAAATGTGCAGGATGGCTCCAAGTCAGTGGGAGCCGCAGACAAAGCACGTGGAGATGTTATAAATGTGGGAAAGAAGGTCACATAAAGCGGGACTGTCCAAGCTTGAAAAATAAAACAAAAAAGAAGATTCACAAGGCCAAAAACGTGACCCGTGAGGATGAGGAAGATTCCTCTGAAAGTGTTTTTGTAGTCACAGAGGCTAGCACTGACAGACCAAGACAGGTTGAATGGATAATTGATTCTGGAGCATCAAAGCACATGACTTGTGATAAAGAAATTCTCCAAGAATATCAGCAATTCTCAAAAGCACAGTCAGTGAAACTAGGTGACGGCAGGGTGGTTGACGCTCTAGGAATTGGAAATGTCAACATGAAAATGACTTTCAAATCAAGTGATGTAAAAAATGCCACAATGTATGATGTACTGTATGTTCCAAAGCTGTCTGGGAATTTGTTCTCAGTGGGAGCTGCTACCAAAAAAGGGAATACAATGTAGTTCAAAAAGTCTCGCTGCTACCTACGTGGAAAAGATGGAACACTAAAAGGAATGGGAACACAAAGAGTTGATGGACTGTATCAGCTAGACATTGAAGGAAGTGAATCTATCTGTCACAGTGCATCAGTAGCTGCCAGCCTGTGTCACCAGCGCCTTGGTCACACTACCAAGCTGAAGGAGCTAAAAAATCTGGTAAATGGAGTGGACTTCTCCGCAGAGAAAGACATTCCTTTTTGTGAAGGATGTGTGGAAGGCAAGTTGGCTAAAAAGCCATTCAAGTCGATTGGAGGAATCCGTTCCAAACACAAGCTGCAGCTAATTCATAGTGATGTCTGTGGTCCTATGCAGACTGAGTTGATAAGTGGAGCAAAATACTTTGTGACTTTCATTGATGACTATTCAAGATGCTGCAAGGTATACTTCATGAAACAGAAGAATGAGGTACTAGACAAGTTCAAGGAATTTGAGAGAACATTCTCAAATGAGTGTGGCTTGAACATTGCAAGGCTGAGAACTGACAATGGTGGTGAGTACACCTCAAAGGAGTTTCAAGAATATTTGAAGGCTCAAGGCATCCACCATGAAATGACTGTACCTCACACACCACAGCAAAATGGCGTTGCAGAAAGAAAAAATAGGACGTTGGTCGAAGCAGCTAGAAGCATGCTGTCTCATGCAAAGTTGCCGAAGATGTTCTGGGCAGAGGCTATAGCCACAGCAGCTTACATACAGAACAGGCTGCCCACAGCTGTTCTGAAGGAAGAGACACCCTATGAGAGATGGTGTGGAAAGAAACCTAACATGAGTCACATGAAGCTGTTTGGCTGTATTGTTTATGCACATGTCCCAGATGAAGAGAGACGGAAACTGGACAAAAAGGCTATAAAGCTTCGTTTTGTTGGATATGCAAACAATGCCAAGGGCTATCGCCTGTACGATGAAGAGAAGAGGAGGATTCTAATCCGTCGTGATGTAATCTTTGATGAATCAAACTTTGACTGGAAGCAGGAAGTGAAAGTATCCTGTTCAGAGAACGAGATAAACATGAAAACAGATGACAGTGAAACACAAGATGATGCAGTCACTGCTGATAGCAGCACTGTCAGAACAAGCGGCAGAACCAGAAATGCGCCAAGGAGATATGGATATGATGAGTTCGCTGATATAATGACTGTTGATCATCATGCCAATATGTGTCGTGTGACAGAGCCAATCACACTAAAAGAAGCATTGGAGAGTCCTAATGCAAAAGAATGGCAGGAGGCGGCTGACTTGGAATATGAGTCGCTGCTGGAAAATGAGACTTGGGACTTGGTGGATTTACCAAGAGAAAGAAAAGCAGTAGGATCGAGATGGGTGTTCAGAGTCAAGCATCATAGTGATGGAAGAGTGGAACGATACAAGTGTAGGCTTGTTGCCAAGGGCTACTCTCAGTTGTATGGTGCTGACTACGATGAAACCTTTTCACCAGTTGTACGCTTCAGCTCTGTTCGTACATTACTGTCCTTTGCTGTTCAAAACAATCTACATGTACACCAGATGGTAGTCATAACTGCATTCCTTAATGGAGACCTGGAAGAGGAAATCTACATGCAGCAACCAGAGGGCTACATAAAACCAGGACAGGAGCACCTGGTGTGTAAACTGAAAAAATCAATCTATGGACTGAAGCAGTCGCCTCGCTGCTGGAGCAAGGCCTTCACAGAGTTCATGATGGAAATTGGATTCAAACAGAGCACATCAGACCCCTGTGTGTTTGTGAGATTAAGACAAGAGCTTGACATACTTGCGGTTTATGTTGATGATCTCATCCTGACAACAGAGTCAACTGAAAGCATGAACGGGCTAAAAGTGGCTCTCAAGGAGCTCTACAAGATGAAGGACATGGGTGAGCTGTCCTATATACTGGGCATCTCTGTGATTCAAGATAAAGAAAAGAACTGTGTCATTCTTCATCAGAAGCAATACATTGAAGCCATACTTCAGAAATATGGAATGGACAATGCAAATCCTGTAGCAACTCCTGCTGATGCCAACGTCAAGTTGAGGAAGAGTGATGGTGTCAGTAAGCCAGTGGACCAACATGCCTATCAGTCAATGGTAGGAAGTCTGCTGTATGCTGAAATGGTTACAAGACCAGACATAGCTCAAGCAGTGAGTGCTGTGTCAAAGTTCAACGCAAATCCAGATGCTTCACATCTGACTGCTGTGAAGAGGATACTTCGTTATTTGAAAGGGACAGTGAACTTTGCTCTCAAGTATGAGCAGTCAGCCTCTGGAGCTTTGATTGGATTCTCAGATGCAGATTGGGCTGGAGATCAGGATGATCGCCGCTCAACAACAGGCAACATCTTTCTACTGAGTGGAGGAGCGGTGAGCTGGCTCAGCAAGAAGCAACCAACAGTTGCACTTTCAACAGCAGAAGCCGAGTACATGGCACTCAGTCAAGCCGCTCAGGAAAGAATCTGGCTGAGACGATTACTTAGTGATCTCGGAGTGGAGTCTATGTCCACAGTGATTCTGGAAGACAACCAAGGAGCCATCGCAATCGCAAAGAACCCTGTGAACCACTCCAGGACCAAACACATAGACATTCGCTATCACTACATCCGTGAATGTGTGCAGAATGGACAAATAGAACTGCAATATTGTCCAACAAATGACATGAAAGCGGATATATTGACCAAGCCACTGACCAAACAAAAGTTTGAGTATCTCAGGGGAGAAATTGGACTTTTCCCTGTTTCCCTGTTTAATTAAAGTGGTTATTTGTGCTTGACAGGTGTACGCCGAACGCTGCCTGATCAAAACAAGTCTGAAAAATGTGATTCTTGAATCTGAAATGTGAAAAAGAGTTCCAGATAAAAACAATGTAAACAACAGTATTTGAAAAAGGAAGATTTTGTGTTGTTGTTTAAAGTTTGATGACATTATTTTTGTGAAGGAGAGCACGGCTTTGTAATATTATTTAAAGGGACTTAATGTTATTGAAAAAGTAAGTGGGAGTGTTGAATGTAGTACTTTTCCAATAGACATCGCCAATAGATGGCACTGTTGCACTGCTCTACAGTATACCACCTCTTCTTCTACTCTAGAGTTCCGGTTCGTGCGCACTGTGTGTATCATGCTGTTGACGCTGTGTGTGTAGCTCACGCTACAAGCTAATAAAAAGCTCTGCAAATAACAATAATAGACTGCTAAAGCATCATGTTTTCTGGCACTGAACAAGGACTGCGGATTTGTCCTCCATTACTTGTACTAACTCTGAATGGCAATGATGGATGACTGAAATGAAACCCACCTCTGCACTGCATGAGTGGTTCACTGCAGGACTCGAGCTGAGAAATGATCCAGTTTTTGGCGATATAAACTGCTGTGTTGAGGAGTAAAGTGTGAGAATAGTTAAAGGAAACTGATATAAAAGAGGATGCGTTAAATGACTATCCACGCGGCAGTCTAAATTCAGATTCTAGGGGTTCACACGGGTGACGGGACTTCAGTAGGCTGGGCTTTAAGACGAGAGGCTGCATTACAGTTTCCAGTTAGTTCTTTAAGATGTCGGCATCGAACTTTGGCTGCCAGCAGTACGTTTCAGAAGAGAGGAGATGGTGGGGAGTTAAATGCTGATATGTTGGGGGAGATGATGAAAAGGAAACAGGCCTCGAGGGAAGGGGGAGGTGTGGATTGGTTGTCTTCACGGCCGTCGATATATTCGTGCGACGTCAGCGTTGGCGCTAAAAGAGAAGTGAGGAAATGTTTGGTGAGCGAGAGAGGGAGAGAGGGATGAGCCCAGGGTTTGACCGAGAGGAGAATGGAGGCAGACAGTCGGTTGTGCATTTATTGCATTACAAGAAAAATGAGGATGAAACGTTATATTTGTCCACCATGAAGGCTGGAGTGGTGGGGAAATTAGATCACGTGTCAGACAGGCAGGATGGAAGGATGTGATATGACCAAGTTATGGCAAATATTTTTTGGTATAGTCTTATGGGTACGCCAGTGCCTCTGATAATGGCCATGTTATCAACAATGGTGAATGCAATGACGTCATCGTCATTGCGTCACTCTTGGACGAACATCCCAAGAGATGAAACTGCGTTACACCCTGTGGTGCACGAGAACTGAGTCAGTCAAGCCGTCAGTGCTGCTATAAGTTGTGCGTGCCCATCAAGTCAGACAGTCATTCCCATATCAGAAGTCTATAGGCACGAGGGCGTCCGGGTAGCGTAGCGGTCTATTCCGTTGCCTACCAACACGGAGATCACCAGTTCGAATCCTCGTTTTACTTCCGGCTTGATCGGGCGTCCCTACAGACACAATTGGCCGTGTCTGCAGGTGGAAGCCAGATGTGGGTATGTGTCCAGGTCGCTGCACTAGCGCCTCATCTGGTCGGTCGGGGCGCCTGTTCGTGGGGGAAGGGGAACTGGGGGGGAATAGCGTGATCCTCCCACATGCTACGTTCCCCTGGCGAAACTCCTCACTGTCAGGTGAAAAGAAGCGGCCGGCGACTCCACATGTATGGAAGAGGCAGAGGGGGTGGAGCAGTGACCGGGACGGCTCGGAAGATTCAAAATCAAGATTCAAGATTCTTTATTTGTTACGTGTCATTATACAAGTACAAGAGAGTAACATTCTTGTGTTTCGGCTCCTCAACACTGCAGCAACAACAGCAATAAAATAACAACAAAACAACATAAAGAAGCAGTAACAATAATAAATAAATAGTGTGTGGTGTATGTAAGGTGCTGTGCGTATGTAGGCTGTGCCTTAATAAATGTGCATATACACTCACTGACCACTTTATTAGGTACACCTTGCTAGTACCGGGTTGGACCCCCTTTTGCCTTCAGAACTGCCTTAATCCTTCGTGGCATAGATTCAACAAGGTACTGGAAACATTCCTCAGAGAGTTTGGTCCATATTGACATGATAGCATCACGCAGTTGCTGCAGATTTGTCGGCTGCACATCCATGATGCGAATCTCCCGGTCCACCACATCCCAAAGGTGCTCTATTGGATTGAGATCTGGTGACTGTGGAGGCCATTTGAGTACAGTGAACTCATTGTCGTGTTCAAGAAACCAGTCTGAGATCATTCGAGCTTTATGACATGGCGCGTTATCCTGCTGGAAGTAGCCATCAGAAGATGGGAACACTGTGGTCATAAAGGGATGGACATGGTCAGTGTAACAGGGGCAGTCCTATGCTGTTCTATGCTGGTCAGCCTGCTGCATGCCCGTCACTCTCATCAGTAGCTCTGCGTTGTGTTCTAGTTGGGTGGGGCCCCAGGTGTTGTGGGGGGCCCTCAGTCTCTCATCATCAACATCATCATGATCAAGGAAGGAGGGGGGACACACAGGACTCTATTTGGCCCACCTTGCCATTTATTTTGGTTTCAAACCCTTCGACAAACGTCCAGTCCTCCAGCGGGAGCGGTGTTTCTTACGGACGTGGGGGTTGAAGTTCAACCACTGCCCGGGCTTCACTCGTGTGCGTTAGAAGGAGAAACCGTCCACGGGACTCCAATGTAAGAAAGGATAAACAAGTATTTTATCCCACAGCTTGCAGTATCTTCTTACAGGGATACTCAAGGTTACGTTATCCTCAACCAGCAAAACTGTCCTACGGTAAGAAACACGCGTGGCTCGGCTCGATCACTGCTTGACACTCCTCCCACAAAAAAAAAAAAAAGGCCTCTCCCGCGTTCCCTCTTCCGTGTACCCACAAGACCTCTCTCTTAAAGCGACAGTACACGTATATGACGGTCGTTGTAAAACATACATAAAAGTAAATAATGACATAAAATAAAATGTAGTAAACACAAATAACAGCACACAGACAGGATTTGGTGATATTTCATACTCAAACAAAATAAAATAAAAACATTAATTTTAACCTGGTTACATCAGCAACAATACTCAGGTAGGCTGTGGCGTTGACACGATGCTCAATTGGTACTAAGGGGCCCAAAGTGTGCCAAGAAAATATCCCCCACACCATTACACCACCACCACCAGCCTGAACCGTTGATACAAGGCAGGATGGATCCATGCTTTCATGTTGTTGACGCCAAATTCTGACCCTACCATCCGATGTCGCAGCAGAAATCGAGACTCATCAGACCAGGCATCGTTTTTCCAATCTTCTATTGTCCAATTTTGGTGAGCCTGTGCGAATTGTAGCCTCGGTTTCCTGTTCTTAGCTGACAGGAGTGGCACCCGGTGTAATGTCCGTAGACGCTTTGTCTTACTGACATAAGAATAATTCAAGAATGAGCCGACTTCGTAGGTTCTTAACTGTGTAGCTTTTACTAGCGTTCGTTCATCATACAACCTTCATAACATGAGTGTCTAACTTCCTGTATACGTCTCACGCACTGCACGTACACCCGTGAGTAGGTCAAGTTAAACACGTGACAGGACCTTCAAAATAATAACCATCTTTCATTCATTACACCCGGTGTGGTCTTCTGCTGCTGTAGCCCATCTGCCTCAAGGTTCGACGTGTTGTGCGTTCAGAGATGCTCTTCTGCATACCTCGGTTGTAATGAGTGGTTATTTGAGTTACTGTTGCCTTTCTATCAGCTCGAACCAGTCTGGCCATTCTCCTCTGACCTCTGGCATCAACAAGGCATTTTCGCCCACAGAACTGCCGCTCACCGGATATTTTCTCTTTTTCGGACCATTCTCTGTAAACCCTAGAGATGGTTGTGCGTGAAAATCCCAGTAGATCAGCAGTTTCTGAAATACTCAGACCAGCCCGTCTGGCACCAACAACCATGCCACGTTCAAAGTCACTTAAATCACCTTTCTTCCCCATTCTGATGCTCGGTTTGAACTGCAGCAGATCGTCTTGACCATGTCTACATGCCTAAATGCATTGAGTTGCTGCCATGTGATTGGCTGATTAGAAATTTGCGTTAACGAGCAGTTGGACAGGTGTGCCTAATAAAGTGGCCGGTGAGTGTATGTGTGTGTGTGTGTGTGTGTGTGTGTGTGTGTGTGTGTGTGTGTGTGTGTGTGTGTGTGTGTGTGTGTGTGTGTGCAAACTGATGATCCGCTGAAGGTAAGTACCATCAATCCGGCACCAGGCTTAGTGTCTTTGTTCAGAAGCCCTGTGGCTTTGTAGAAAAAGCTGTTCTGGAGCCTACTGGTCCGGGCTTTGAGGCTGCGGTACCGCTTGCCTGATGGTAGCAGCTGGAACAGTCCATAGTTGGGCTGGCTGGGGTCTTTGATATTCCTACAGGCTTTGCTGACACAGTGTCCATTTTATATGTCCTGGATGGAGGGAAGCTCACATCCACTGATGTCCTGGGCCGTCCACACAACCCTCTGCAGGGTTGTGTGGTTGTGGGCAGTACAGTTCCCATGCCAGGCGGTGATGCATCCAGTCAGCATGCTCTCGGTTGTGCCTCTGTAGAAGGCCCGTAGAATCCTGGGCCCCATGCTGAACTTCTTCAGTCGTCTGAAGTGGAAGAGACGTTGCTGTACCTTTTCACCACATGGCTGATGTGATCATCCCAGGTGAGGTCTACAGCAATGTGGATACTGAGGAACTTGAAGCTCTTGACCGTCTCTACAGCAGTCCCATTGGTGGTGATGGGGTCCAGCCTCCCCCCTCTCTTCCTGTAGTCCACAATCAGCTCCTTGGTTTTGTCGATGTTGAGGGAGAGGTTATTCTCCTGACACCACTCTGTTAGATTGTTGACCTCTCTCCTGTATGCCGTCTCATCATCGCTGGTGATCAGGCCCATCACCGTCGTGTCGTCAGCAAACTTTTTCACCAAGAGTGGGGTAATTGGCTGGATACAATTGGGGAGAAAAAGGGGGGAAATTTAAAAAAAAATCTAGAGGCATACTTGTCTACAATGAAAAATGTAATTTATGACTTCTTAATTCTGAAAAAAGTGAAATGCTGGGTAGCAGCCCTGCAAGACAAAGTCACCTTTACGACCAAGAAACGGTATCTCTTGACAACTGTGTGATCTCCCAAAGTTCCACAGCCAAAAATCTTGGTGTTATTTGTGATCAATCCTTATCTTTTCAGTTTCACATTAGAGAAATCACCAAGACCTCCTTTCCCACCACGAAACATTGCCAAAACTCAGTCTTCTCTCTTTATGGCTGATGCTGAGATCCTGATCCGTGCTTTTGTTTCATCCAGATTAGATTAATGCGATGTCCTTTGTTCTGTTCTCGCTTAAAATTGCCTTTATTAATTAAGTTAATTAAGTTTCCTTTATTAATCTCCTTGGGGAAATTCCTTTACTGCAAATTAAGCCACCCTAGCTGTGATCAGTGTAGTTAGGAGCAGTGGGCTGCCGCCTTCATGCTGCCCCCCAGGCACCAACTCCAGTTCTTTTCCCACTGCCTCGGTCAGGGGCTAGGACAGGAGTATCAACCCTAACATGCATGTCTTTTGTGGTGGGAGGAAACCGGAGCACCCGGCGAAAACCCACCGCAGACATGGGGAGAACATGCAAACTCCACACAGAGGACGACCTGGGATGACCCCCAAGGTTGGACAACCCCGGGATTCGAACTGAGGCGACTTGCTGTGAGGCAACGGTGCTAACCACTGGGCCACCGTGCAGCCCAATTTGCCATCCTATTTGTTTTAGCTATAACAAGATTAATCCATGTTTTTTTTCCAAATAAGATGATGTTTTTTGGATGGCAAATAGCTAATAATTAATTATCAATTTGTTTTAATCTAGATTGAGACTTGTGACAAGATTGCATCGCCTCAGCAGTCTTACCGCAACGAAATAATTTACATGAAAGCAAATTCTAGTTTGTCTTCCGTCAAAACATTCACCTTTCAAAGGTATATTGATGGATTGTATTGAACTCACAAATTAACATTTTTGCAGATGTGGGGCCCATAAACCTCTCTTCCACCTGGTAAACTTGTTGTATGTTAAATATGTTTACTATGATGGTAAAGAATGTATGTTGATAGCAGCACAATACTGCAGTGATTTACATGGCAAACGAGTTGTCTGACTTCATCCGTGCAAGCAAATTAGTTGGATTTAAAGGAAAATATATATTTCAGGCTCCAGGGCAGTTTCAGCAAACATTCACATCTGTCTGCTGTTGTGGACAGATGTGAATTTGCTGTCCCAGCGGGAGCAGGAGTGGAAGACCCAAATGCAGACACGGTAACGGGTGAAACAACAGGTTTACTGGTAGGAAACATGAGGGTATCAGCAACACAACATAAGGAACAACCATAAGAGACTTGACTTGGACTTGTGACCAAAGATTTGACTTGGACTTGGTCCTCAAAGACTTGAGACTTGACCTCTAGCTCAAAGACTTGAGACTTGACCTCTAGCTCAAAGACTTGAGACTTGACCTCTAGCTCAAAGACTTGAGACTTGACTTGCAAAAAAATGACTTGTGAGCATGAAAGTGACATGGTACAGACATGGTGCTGGCCCAGAACGCTCTGACAATGAACAAACTAAACAGCAAAACTTAAATACACAGAAACTTGGCTGAATAATGAACAACAGCTTTGAGGCAAATGGGTAAAAGAGGAAAACTGGACAGGACTCGGGACTCTGATGGTGTTGTCAGAACAGCACAAGACATGAGACACAAACCAGGGCAGGAGTGGCCAGAACTGGAAGCGATCAGGGCAAGAGTGGCCAGAACTGGAAGCGGCCATTACAGCAGTACCTCCCTCCCACAGATGCCACCTGGCAACCGGTCGCGGGGAGGTTCAGAATGGCAACTGTGGCATGGATCAAGTCTCAGGACTAGGCAAGATAAGTAGCTGTGAGCAGGCAAGAGAAAACGAGATAGACATGGCAAGAGAAAACTTGAACTAGGCACAGCACAAGAAACTTGAGCTAGGCACAGCACAAGAAACTTGAGCTAGGCACATAGGTGGCGGCAGGGTATGGCTTGGTTGGGCTGCAGCCCAACCAAGAAGCCCAACCAAAAATTGTTAGCCCCACTATGGAACAAGCAAGAAAATTACCGAGCAGAATAAAGCAACCCTTTCCATTTTCATTTAGCCTTACTTTTGAATGTTACACACTCTCGCTGACCTGGTCCAACAGGGCCCCCTATATCCCAACAACATCATGCAGTGTAGTGTAGTCCCAGATAGAAAAGAATCTTTGGCCCAAATATGGGCGTGTGGCTGCCTCAACTCAGCCACACATGGGCCACATTTGGGCCACATTTGGGCCACATCTGGGCCACATCTGGCCCATATAGTATGTGCCGTAACCCAAGTCAAGCCTGGTTCGTTACATTTGGGCCATGTCTGACGCACACAACACTTGCCGTAATCCAAGTCAGGCCCGGTTTACGACATGTGGGACAGGTCTGGCCCACACAACAGTTGTTAGTGCTGTAACTGAGCCATAAGTACCAAAAGTGCCCCACATTAGGCCCAAATGTGTCTGCTCTCTGGGGTGATCCAGTATAACATGTGATGCTGCTATGCAAAAAAAAAAAGCTTCAATGTGACTGACACTCTCCCAACAGGGACCAAAATATCAAAAGAAATGACTGTATGGAAGAGACTGGCCTTCTACACCTCCAAAGCACACACAAACATACTCATACAAGCATTAACACATACAAACACTCAAATACACTCACAGATACACACAAACACACGCCACTCCTGCTCTCAACCTACCAACATGCCACACAAACAGGATCTGACAACAAAGTGAAGCAAAGGGGAGTCCAGGGGAAAGACTGATGAGATGAGGAACAAGATGAGTTGTGAAAGATGATGAGATGGGTTGAGTTTTATTCTCCTGTTTCTTTGATTTCAGTCAAAGATTGGACGGGATATTAAGCCTAAAACTCTTCCAGAGTAAATAAATGTGATGATTGTGATGAAAAAAGGGTGAAGATTGCCTTTCCCTGATCAGATCCCAACAGCCATGATACATAGAAACAGACACTGACATGTAGGTTCCATTTCAGCATCAGGTGGGTATTTTTTTCCCAATTTGATAAAGATAATTATCACATGAAAAAATGACATTAGATTTCTGGTTAAGAGGGACTAAAACTGTATGGGATTAAAACATGAAAAAGCCATCAAACTGTTTGTAATCAGGCCTCTCAGTCTGATTGATGATGTTCTTGTATCTGCGTTGAAGGCAAGTGCTGTTATATTGCTTTGCTTTGTCATCTATCATCATTTATCATCCCTCTATTTCTTCATATTCAGCAATGCACACAGGGTGTGATATTGCCTTCGACATGTTTCAGGATCCCATTCGTTTCGGCTGGGAAGCATCCTCTTCAGCCACAGCATACCACATCATGTGGACAGTTTTCATTGGATGCTCTCCTCAGAGTAATAGCTTAGCTTTGCTCTCCATGCACTGACTAACTAATGAGTTCCTTGATAAACAAAACTAAAAATAAAGCTGCCAGCAGCAATAACATAGTTGATGTCAGGCGATGCATCTTTAAATTCAGCACACACATAGTTTACGCTTGCAGCCCCACTGAGCTTGGTACCAAGTCCTTCGACATGTTCTAGGTCAGTGGTTCTCAACCTTTTTGGGGTCCTGGACCCCCTGCGTATATTTGATCTACCCTGAGGACCCCTCCACCTGATCTTGGGGGAGGGGGGTTGCAATTTGATAGAAACAGTAGAAACTGCATTTTAAATTGCATTATAGCATTTATTCACTCTTTGGGGCAAAAATAAGAGCTTTCAGTTGTAACTTAGATATAGTTAACAAAACAGAATTCTTACGCAGTAACTTTCAGATATATGTAACAAAACAGAATATGTATTCAGTAACTTTCAGATATATGTAACAAAACAGAATATGTATGCAGTAACTTTCAGATACATGTAACAAAAACAGAATATGTATTCAGTAACTTTCAGATATATGTAACAAAACAGAATATGTATTCAGTAACTTTCAGATATATGTAACAAAACAGAATATGTATTCAGTAACTTTCAGATATATGTAACGACAGAATTTTTATGCAGTAACTTTTAACAATGCAAACGGGAGCGAGATCTCTTATTAAAATACAATAAATAACACTTGTGAAACAGATGTAATTAGAGAAACAAGTCCTGTTACCCTTTATAGTTTAGGTAGATAAAGGTATCAGTCACATTTGATAAATTATCCTATTTCTATAAATGTCATAGGATCTTTTTTTTTAAAGATATTTTATTTTCACGGACCCCTTGCAATTACACCACGGACCACTAGGGGTCCGCGGACCCCCGGTTGAGAAACACTGTTCTAGGTCATTCAAGCTACCTATAGCGGAGCGGACATGTAAGCGTGCACATCTGGATAAAAGCATGAAAATGGGTACATGGGGGTTTTAGAGCATGCTGATTTCAAAAATAGTGGGAACTACGACGTCCCTCCAACGGTTCCCGCCGAAAATTAAAAATTCAAGGTGGCCGCCATAAAACACGTTTGCGTCACAAAGTTTCCATTGTGGAGGAACTCAGCATATGTGGTAGGACAGTTGACTTCAAGAGCAAGTAAGTCTATCACATGAACTGTCATCCAGCGAGCACAGAGATAGTAGTCAGGGGCGAACATCCATGGGATTATCTTTAGGAGTGACTCCACATAGTCAAGGTATATCTGTTCACGCTGTGATCTGAGGACCTGCAAGTACAGGAGTTCCAACTGCCAAACTCTACCAGTAATCGAACTGAGAGCATCGCGTTAGAAAAGCGCTGTAACATTCTTATCTTGTGAATGAAATTGTATTTAAACGGGGAAAAACTATGCATCTTTTTTGGTAAAATAGTGCTGATTTAAAGTTTTTTTAAATTTATTTTCCCCTCCTTTTTCTCCCCAATTATACCCGGCCAATTACCCGACTCTTCCGAGCCGTCCCGGTCGGCGCTCCACCCCCTCTGCCGACCCGGGGAGGGCTGCAGACTACCATATGCCTCCTCTAATACATGTGGAGTCGCCAGCAGCTTCTTTTCTCCCGACAGTGGGGAGTTTCACCAGGGGGACGTAGCGCGTGGGAGGATCACGCTATTCCTGTAACAATAGTATTGTTGTTCCTAGTTTGTTGCTCCTTTTTCTCTCACAAAACTTTCAGCTGATCTCGTCGTTGTTGCTTTTCTTTGCTGTATTTTTCAGTGCATGTACTTCCTACACCGTCTGTTCTTGTGGTGTTTTGCTGGTCTCCTTTGACAGCTCTGTAGCTCTACATATTTGCAGGCATTTGTCAAGTGTCAGATTCTCTTCCCTGTAATCTCTCCCCTGCAGTTTGTGCCTGCCACACACAATTCGATCTCTTATTAATGAGTCTCTGACGTCTCCAAAATTACAACTGCTGGCCAACACTCTCAAGTCCGAGACATACTTGTCAAGGTTTTCTCCTGATTCTTGGTCACGCAAAATAAATAAATAAATAAACAAATCAATAATAAACCTGGATCTCTCAACAGTCTCATTCAGTTTTGGATTACAATGTTCGTCAAACAGCGCTACCATCATACTCACTGTCCTCGCTGACGTGCTGCCGCTCGACAGCGTGTTCAATAGCTCTCCTCCGTTTTCTCCTATGAGATAGTAAAACAGCTTGACTTTCGTAGTTTCTCCAGCATCGGGCGCAGTAAGGTCCATATACAGTAGAAACTCCTCTTGCAACTCTTCCATGGCTTTGCTGAGTTGTCGGGAGTCCAAAGCAAGCACTGCTGGAGGTTTCAGTCCTTCCATCCCAACGTCAGTTGTTTCTTTGCGTTCCGCCTGTTCAGTGGCGCCCCCAAGGGGTGGCCACGGCCACCCTGATACTATCCCTGGCCCCCCGCTGCCCCCCCCCCAGCCACGAGTCGCACATGCAGAATATGCTTCTGATTATGCATAATATGCTTCTATCTGATATTTTACATTAGGTGCTGTTCATTTAAATCAATAATGTACATTTTTCTTAACTCTCATATTGACAGTTTTCAACTAGCCTATACAGTATACTACAGCAGCATCATAGAATCCCCGAAATTCAGTCATGGCTTTTGGTTTTGGTGTGCCCCCCCCCCAAGATTTTCAGTGGCCCCATTTGGCCACCCCTATGAAACATTTCTGGGGGCGCCACTGCGCCTGTTGCGTTGGGTGTTTAGCCAGTCGACTCAAGCTAATTAGCTAGCTAGTGTAACCGAGGGTTTGTAGATGTCGCCTATACTGTATGAAACTATAAAATAACAAATACGGAGGTTCCACTTTCACACGAGGACCACTTTATTTGGATTCTTCCCCCAACAGAACTCCACAGCAACAACACTGCGTGCAGCACTTCCGCTCTCTCTTCAGCCTTCAAAATAAGAGCTCAAGGCATATACTCTGGCAACAGCTTATAACAGGAACTTAAAATCACTAACAGGCAAGTCCAGAAAAATAGGTTACACTAGCTAGCTGCACTGCTACACTCGTCCACATCAAACGGCAACTAAAGCTGTTGACACCGCTGCCACCGTGTTTCATTCTGTTCTGTTCTTCTTGAACTATACAGAATGGACGGTTAAAGCACTTGGAACTTGCTTACTTATGTCTTTACAGACTGCACGTTGCACTCGGCTCTAGCCATCTTACTCTTGTAGCGTGTCACACTCAAACTGGTCCCCGGAAAAACAAACTAGGAACAACAATACTATTGTTACGCTTCCCCCCCGGAACAGGTACCCCGACCGACCAGAGGAGGGACTAATGCAGCGACCAGGGCAGATACCCACATCCGGCTTCCCACCCGCAGACACGGCGAATTGTTACTGTAGGGACGCCCGACCAAGCTGGAGGTAACACAGGGATTCGAACCGGCGATCCCCGTGTTGGTAAACAACGGAATAGACCGCCACGCTACCCGGACGCCCCTCGGTAAATGACAATTTAATCATGGTGACTTTGCTTAAAATTAAAACAGCACAGTCCTCGCTCAGTGGAAGTTGGCCATAGTAATGAATAAGAAATAGAGATGCAATTAGGAAAATGATAGGCAACATTTTTCTCAGGTACAACAGAACAATTGAGTGCCAGCCGATTAGAAGTGAAATCTTAGAATTAGAATATGAGATTAGAAGTGAAATGTATCCTTTTGGTATAATAACTCAACCAGGGATTGGCAGTCGTGATCATCATTCAGCGCAAGGAAACGTGGTCAGAGCCAACAGAGACTTTTATCTTACCGTTAACAATGCCATAGATGTGTAACCTACAAAAAGACCCACTGGCCGATCGCCAGAGGTCGACCCCTTTAGTCGAGCGATAAGCAATGTCGCCTTGTGGTGCAGTACACCCCGTGTCGAATCCCGCACCGGACGAGAAAATAGCTCGGTTACATTGGTGGGATCCGGAAGCGTGCAGATCCTCAGAAGTCTCTTCGGAGCACGGGTATGACAAAGCGCGAGGGCGCGCCTCCGGGAGAAGGTGCCTAATGTAACCTGCAAAAAGAGTCACTGGCCAATCGCCAGGAAGTCGGCCCCTTTAGTCGAGCGGTTAGCGACGTCGCCTTGAGGTGCAGTACACTTCGGATCAAATCCCGCACCGAGCGAGAAAAAAAAAGCTTGGTTACAGATGGTTTGTTGTGTTTGACTCGTAGCTGATAAAGCATTTGACAATTGGTTAACCGGAAAACAATCTGACAAGTTCCTCGGATTTAAGGGACTGTCTTCCACCAAAAATGACCCCAAAGGTCATTTGTAGAAGCATATTCTATTATTTTCAAATGGTTTTTAATCACTTTTTACTGACTACTTACCTCTATCAGCCTGTCTATGAGGCGTTGTAAAAAGGATGTCAACAAGTAGATAAAAACCCACAATGCACAGAGGCGAAAAGTATCTTTGGCATATCTTCTACCGCCGGTAGGGGCGCTAGTTTAGGAAACGCTCCTGTGGGTCGTATTAGAGGGTAGGAACAAATGACCTGTGTTGTCGTACGGGTTGGAGGACTTGTTGGATTTCAACGAGAGCACCATGCAGCCCTCATCATGGCGTTGTCCACCTGCAGATACCCAGGGTTTGCTGCCTGGAACTCTATCGAAAAAGAAAAACTGTTCCTGCATTTAAAGTGTTGCTTTGATTATTAATTTAATCATTATTGGACAGATGCTGCTTCAGTCATCCTGACTTATATAAATTCATAACGCTACACATTCCTTGTCAGTGCACAGCTGTTTGCACGGTATTGCACTGAGGCTTAACATATTGTTTTGGCACATGTTGCAGACTAGTGCTGCCCAGGGTATCATGTGTGTGTGTTCAGTGTTACCGTGGTTACCTCGTTGTTTCCATGAGCATTTTTGTGCACAAATAGCCACGGGGAGATAATGGAAAAGCAGAGCATAATAGGTTTGAAAAAGTCACGCACGCTGTTTTTCTCTAATCAACATTCCTCTGTCACTTTCAAGCAAAAGCCCACGTGTTAGCATTCTTGGAGAGATTAAAATGTCATATTGGGGTTTATCTGCAGGTTTGTGCCGCTCGTGCGCATTCTCCTGCGGTTAATTGATAGTCCGGCCTCATGGGAACGTGGGTGGCAGGTACGCTATACCTAATGGCATGGTGGGCTTTGTTGTGTTCGCCACACGGAGGATGTGATCATTAAGGTTTGTTCGCTAGGGACCTGGTTCACCTGCTTACATATGAGCTCCTATAGGTGACAGCTGCTCCCGCCCAGCAGTAAAGACGTCTCATTATACCTGACACCGGAACCTTAACGCTTGAGCTGAAATTTCATGATTGCGTTTTCTCCCTCTGGATATAAACAAGACCCCCCCCTCCTCGGACAACAGGTGATTTGGAAACAAGGTTAATTTCACATGTAATGGTCTTTTTTTCCATGGTTAACACAACCATGTCTCCATGGTTTGTCATGAGGTATCGGGGAGTGGGGCGGCCGGGTGGTGTGACGGTCTATTCCGTTGCCAATCAACGGTCGCCAGCTCTAATCCCCCTGTTACCTTCGGCTTGGTCGGGCGTCCCTACAGACACAATTGGCCGTGTCTGCGGGGGGGAAGCTGGATGTGGGTAGTATGTGTCCTGGTCGCTGCACTAGCGCCTCCTCTGGTCGGTCGGGGAGCCTGTTCGGAGGGGGAGGGGGGAACTGGGGGGAATAGCGGGATCTTCCCACGCGCTACGTCTCCCTGGCGAAACTCCTCACTGTCAGGTGAAAAGAAGCGGCTGGAGGAGGCATGTGGTAGTCTGCAGCCCTCCTCGGATCGGCAGACGGGGTGGAGCAGCGACCAGGCCGGCTCGGGAGAGTGGGGTAATTGGCCAGATACGATTGGGGAGAAAAATGGGGAGGATGAAGTATCGGAGAGTGGGGGCGTCCAGGTGGCGCGGCGGTCTATTCCGATCGCCAGGGGAGGGGGAAATCGGAGGAATAACGTGACCCTCCCAAGCGCTACGTCCCCCTGGTGAAACTCCTCACTGTCAGGTGAAAAGAAGCGGCTGGCGACTCCACATGTATGGGAGGAGGCATGTGGTAGTCTGCAGCCCTCCCCGGATCGGCAGAGGGGGTGGAGCAGCGATCGAGACGGCTCGGGAGAGTGGAGTAATTGGCCAAGTACAATTGGGAGAAACATTGGCGAGGGGGGGGGGGGGGGCGAAGTATCGGGGAAAGGCATTGTGGAGACTGTCGGGAGAAGACCCCAGGCGCCATCATGTGTACGGGACGGATGACTTGATGTCGCCGTTGCCGCTCGTGTTTCACTCTGAGGAGAGACGTTTCTGGAATCTCTTTATTGGGTTTCCTTCAATGACAATGACTGCTGTTTCAGCTACTGTTTCTTTTTTACATTCATCTTTTCACAGCACTTTCATAGCACTTCACAAATAACAACTTTACAAAATGACGTCTTCTTTTACAGCTATCACATAACGTTGATTTGGCGCTTAAGACAAAAGCCTGCGTGTTAATATTCACGGCGTGTTTCTGGAGGATGGGCAGTCTGCTGGGTTTCAGCTGGAGAAGTGCGGTTCAACCCATCGCGCTGTTTGACCCATCAGAATATTCCATCAACCATCTAATTTTCTGGAAAAAAGAAGAAGGCCTGCAGTAAAAATGAAAATAACTCAAGTTTTTCTTGCAAAACCCTAGCATTTAAACAGTAAATACAAAATAACCCGACGTGTAAATAAATCTTGAATGAAAATACTCACGATGTGTCAAAGTCCATACGTAACTTAAAACTCTGAACATGTTCACGTATTTTATGCCTCTGGGCTGGATTCTGGAGAGCACTAACATCAACTCTGTTCAGTATTTTACAAGAGGAAACCCTCTTTTTACAAGGTGTGACTGTGAAAACACAACACAGCTGTCCTCTTCCGTCTCGGGTTTGAAGTAAGGCGTTGGTCGAAGAGCATCCTGTTCATATGAAGCCAGAGCCGGAAGCAGGAAAGCCGGGGGACCATCTATTTCAGCCCAGTATCACGCCAAGGCGTGGAATACACCCGCCGGTCCAACGTGTCAGTGTCACGGTTTGCCTCGCTTAGGAGTGAAAAGTACACGCGTGTAGGAAGGTGCAGCACCAGCAGGGCGCGATGATTAACTCAATGCCAGCAACTCCCCACGGAGGAAAAGAAGCGTACAGCATTTTCCAAAATCCCTCCCCTAACCCTAACCCTAACCCAACCCTAACCCTAACCCTAACCCTAACCTGCCTTCACCTCTTAATTATCGCCCCCTGCTGGCACTGCACCTTCATACACGCGTGTACTTTTCATGCCTGAGCGAGGCAAACCGTGACACTGACACGCTGGACCGGCGGCTGTATTACACGCTTTGGCGTGATACAGCAGTTTTTCAAGTTTCTCATAAACATTCCTGTAGGGCGAGTCTCGTATCCGGGGTCGAGTATTCAGAAAGCCGGCTGCCAGACGCCCGGGTAGCGTAGTGGTCTATTCCGTTGCCTACCAACACGGGGATCGCCAATTCGAATCCCCGTGTTACTTCCGTGTATACGGACACAATTGGCCGTTTCGGCGGGTGAGAAGCCGGATGTGGGTATGTGTCCCGGTCGCTGCAATAGCGCCTCCTCTGGTCGGTCGAGGCGCCTGTTCAAAGGGGAGGGGGAACTGCGGGGGATTAGCGTGAGCCTCGCACGCGGTACGTCCTCCCTGGTGAAAGTCGTCATTGCCAGGTGAAAAGAAGCGGCTGGTGACTCCACATATCGGAGGAGGCATGTGGTAGTCTGCAGCCCTGACCCGGATCGGCAGAGGGGGTGGAGCAGTGACCGGGACGGCTTGGAGGGCAGGGTGATTGGCCAGGTGCAATTGGGGAGAGAGAAAAAAAAGGGGGGGGCGGCTGTCAGAGAGGACAGCATAGCAAGGCCGTCAGGAACAAGTACAGGGGAGCCAAAGGGACCGTACACAAACAACATCTCCGAGGGTTTCAAACTTCTGGGGGCAACAACAACAGCTTATGTCTGGCAGCAGAGCAGTTTCTGAAAGACGTTGCGAAACTCCACGTTGAAGGCGGTGTAGATGATGGGGTTGACGGCGCTGTTGACGTAACCGAGCCACGTCACCACCGAGATGAGTGTGGGGCCAATGTTGCAGGAGTCGCACAGCACCTTGGCGACGTGGACCACGAAGAAAGGCGTCCAGCAGGCCAGGAACACACCTGTGGGAGATGGGGCAAGATTTGGTGTGACAATGGAAAACGTTTTCTTTTCTTTTTTTTGGACCCCCCCCTTTTTTTCTCCCCAATTGTACTTGGCCAGTTAGCCCACTCTTCCGAGCCACCCCGGTCGCTGCTCCACCCCCTCTATCGATCCGGGGAGGGCTGCAGACTACCACATGCCTCCTCCGATACATGTGGAGTCGCCAGCCGCTTCTTTTCCCTGACAGTGAGGAGTTTCGCCAGGGGACGTAGCGCGTGGGAGGATCACACTATTGCCCCCTGTCCCCCCCCCCTCCCCCCCCCCCCGAACAGGCACCCCGACCGACCAGAGGAGGTGCTAGTGCAGCCACCAGGACACACATCCGCATCCAGCTTCCTACCCGCAGACACGGCCAATTGTGTCTGTAGGGACGCCCGACCAAGCCGGAGGTAACACGGGCATTCGAACCGGCGATCCCCGTGTTGGTAGGACTCTGCTCAGACTGTTGATAGCGCATGAATTCTGCTTCGATGAACCGGGCGCCCTGTCCGGCAGGAAACCACCCTGCCTTGCGCCCAGTATTATCTGCAGTCAGCTGCAGCCCCCCGTTACCGTAATGGGTGATGGGAGAGCCTCGTTACCTGGGAGGCATAGAGGCCTGATGAACTGACCAGCCAAAGGAGCCTGGTGACTGTCAGGTTTTATGAAGCCCTCTGTGGAAGTCAAATGGACGTTATTGTAGGTGACATCTAATTTCAAAGTTGAGGTTTACTTCTTTTCTTTTTTTTTCTTCTTTTTTGCTTTTTCTCCCCAATTTTACCTGGCCAATTACCCTATTTTCCAAGCCGTCCCGGTCCCTCTTCCACCTCCTCTGCCGATCCGGGGAGGGCTGCAGACTACCACATGCCTCCTCCGATACATATGGAGTCGCCAGCCGCTTCTTTTCACCTGACAGTGAGGAGTTTCACCAGGAGCACGTAGCGCGTGGGAGAATCACGCTATCCCCCCCCCCCCAACATGTGCCCTGACCGACCAGAGGAGGAGGCGTTAGTGCAGCGACCAGGACGCATACCCACATCCGGCTTCCCACCCTGCAGACACGGCCTGTTGTGTCTGTAGGGACACCCGACCAAGACGGAGGTAACACGGGGATTCGAACAGGCGATCCCTGTGTCGGTAGGCAACGGAATAGACTGCCACGCCACCCGGGCGCCCCTGATGTTTACTTCTAAATGTGAAGTAATATCAGACTACTTTATTGAGGAGGGAGGTCTGGTTCATCACTTCATTTAAACAAATCCTCACACCAATGTTCCACCTCGTGGCCAACTCTTCACGTCACCATTAACTTTATTATAGACTACTATAACTATAACTATAATGTCTTGTATTATCAATCAAGGCGTTTTCTCTCTTCCAGTTTCTCATGCGTTTAGGCACCCTCTGGTTCAGGCAGTCTGGTTCAGGTGGAGTGCTGTTCTAAATTGGGACTCCCTATTTGTGTGCCATTTCACCTGGATAACGCCATTTTAACCATTTCCAACCTTCCATCCATCCATCCATCCATCCATCCATCCATCCATCCATCCATCCATCCATCCATCCATCCATCCATCCATCCATCCATCCATCCATCCATCCATCTATCCATCCATCCATTACCCAAGTCGCTTATCCTGCCCTCAGGGTCGCGGGGATGCTGGAGCCTATCCCAGCAGTCACTAGGCGGCAGGCGGAGAGACACCCTGGACAGGATGCAGGACCATCACACACACACACACACACACACACACACACACACACACACACACACACACATACACACACACACACTTACACCTAGGGACACTTTATTGTGGCCAGTTCACCTGACCTACATGTCTTTGGAGTGTGGGAGGAAACCGGAGCACCCAGAGGAAACCCACACAGACACGGGAACATGCAAACTCCATACAGAGGATGACCTGGGACGACCCCCAAGGTTGGACTACCCCGGGGGTCAAACCCAGGACCTTCTTGCTGTGAGACGACCGCGAGAACCACTACGCCACCGTGCCGCCATTTTCAGCCTTACCATTGTTAATCTTAACCCCCACCCCAATGCTGGTCCTACCCTTAACCCTCAAACCTAACCATAATCTTAACCTAACTTCAACCCTTATGTTCATTTAATGTTGACCCCCGGGTGAAATGGCTTAAGTACAGAGAGCCCCGTACTACATTTTGTCCTTTTTAAAGTCCCGCCAAGGGCACATGACACAATGTTGGTGCCCATAAATCCTAAAGTGTTTAATTTGAATCACCTAACTTGGTGTTCAGTCGAAATAATTGACAAGAAATAATGATAAAAACTGCAATCGTTCAAATGTTGAAAATGTATTTAGCAAACAATCTCGAGTCCAGTAAACCACAACAGTGAGTACTCACCCACCACGACTGGCAAGACCTTCATGGCCTTGCGTTCCCTGCCGCTCACCCGGCTGCTCTTGCTGTTACGCCGCACTCGTCTCACCCTGCGTGTCTTTGCCAGGCCGTTTTCCCGGGAGCGCCCCCCTTCGGCGGGTGGCCTTTCCACGGGGTCTGCTTCGGATACACTGTCCATCTGTGTGGTCATGGGGTCACTCTCGGCCACTACCCTCGTTCCGTCCTGCTGCTCCTCTGCTAGCGGGTTGGCCGTGGGTGATGCAACAGAAATGCTGGACGGGGACGTCGGACTCAGCCCCGTAGGCATCAGGTACACCACTTTCTCCCGATTCCCTCCCGTCCCGGCTTTTGCCCTGGGCAGGCCGGCGCTAAGGTGTAGGGAGAGGGTGCGGCGGCCTCCCGGGGCCAACTGGGAGCGGCTCCGGCCTGTGCTCCAGCGCCGCAGGCCGCGGAACATCCAGTAGTACAAGAAGAGCATGACGGGGCAAGGCACGAAGAAGGAGCAGACCGAGGAGTACACCACAAAGCGGTCGTCCTCCAGCTTGCATACACTGGGGTCACGACCCGGCACCTGGTTGAGGCCGAAAATGACGGGGCTCGCCACGCCCAGCGAGAGGACCCAGGTGGCAGTGATGAGGGCCAGCTGACGCACGCTGAACTGGTTCCTGTTGTACTTCAGAGGGACCACCACAGCGATGTACCTACAGAAAACATGGGATGAGGTGCCACGGGGTTGCATTCATAGGCAAAGCCCCCCCCCCCACACACACACACACGCACACACAAAACCCGTTCTGATGGCTGCGCTACCCTCCCATTTATCACCACTGTTAAGTTGTAAAATGTCCATGGCACAGCTGGTTTAAATGCTACGGTCGAAAAGTCCTCTGTCTTACAAAGAGCACAGCATAAAGCTGGCAGCGAGACAGCCGTAGAAATGATGCACAGCTTGTTGTTCGGTTAGCACGTCTGACCTGTCTTCTCCTGAACCCAGAAGCTGCCTCATGCAAGGACTCAGAGCGGCTCTAACTCTGTCTCACACTGGGGGTCAAATCACGCATTTAACATCAAAACTCAGCTTATTATCGCTGCACCGAGAGCGCCAGTTCCCGAGGGAGACTACATACCAAAGATCTGTTCGGGGTATCTTTTCCTATTGTTGTGTTTTTTTTTAACCCCTTTTCTCCACAGTTGCACCCAGCCAATTACCCCACTTAAGTTCCCCCCCCCCCCCAGAATTAAGAGGTCATAAGTTAGATGACATCCAATTTTTCACTGTAGACAAGCATGCCTCTAGATTTTTGCCCCCCCCCCCTCTTTTTCCTCCCCAATTGTATCCGGCCAATTATCCCACTCTTCCGAGCCATCCCGGTCGCTGCTCCACCCCCTCTGCCGATCCGGGGAAGGCTGCAGACTACCACATGCCTCCTCCAATACATGTGGAGTCACCAGCTGCTTCTTTTCACCTGACAATGAGGAGTTTCGCCAGGGGGACGTAGTGCGTGGGAGGATCAGGCTATCCCCCCCCTCCCGAAGAGGTGCCCCGACCGACCAGAGGAGGCAATAGTGAAGCGACCAGGACACATACCCACACCCGCAGACATGCCCAGTTGTGTCTGTAGGGACGCTCGACCAAGCCAGAGGTAACACGGGGATTCGAACCAGCGATCCCCGTGTTGGTAGGCAACGGAATAGGCCGCCCGGACGCCCCGGTTGTGTTTTCATATCCATCTATAGTGAATTAATTTTAACAGGTCACAGACGTTTGGGCGCTTCCATATTTTACCAGAGTTTTTGGGAGATAATTATCTGAGTTTGAGCCCAGCACACATTCAGACCTGTTACACGCACTCAACACATATTTACCTGTCAACGCTGATGGCGCACAGGTTTAGGATGGATGCGGTGCACAGCATAACATCCATGGTCATCAGTGCATCACAGATGTGTGTACTCAACATCCAAATGCCGCCCAGGAACTACACACAGTCCAAAACAGCATGAAATATAAAATAACACAAGCAAGTTTTTTTTTAGAGATAAGATCAGAGTATGAATGATTTTGACCAAACTGATGTACATACAAGTGAGATGCAAAGCAACGGGCATCCTCGTCCCTGCTCCCCCTCCTTACCTCGGAGTAGACGAAGAGGGGCAGCACGAGCACGGCGAGCAGCAGATCGGCCACCGCCAGGCTGATGATGAAGTAGTTTGTGGCTGTTTTCAGTGAGCGCTCGGTGAGCACGCTCAGACAGACCAACACGTTGCCCAGGATGATAACAAGGATTAAGGGCACACCCAGGACCAGCGCCAGGTAGTGGTAACTCCGATGGTCCAGCCCATCAGGAGTGGTGCTGGGCGTCACATTGTCCATGATTGAGGCCCAGAACAGCACCACTGGCCTGCAGTTAACATCTGCTGATCAAACAGGAGAGCCTTTAGTGTGGTCTGCACGACTCTGTGTGTGCGTGTGCGTTGATCATGAATGAATAGATGCACTAGCTGGTTGGCTAACAGGTCGGACCATTTAACTGACTGGTTAGCACAGTCGCTAGCAGTAAGGGTGACCCGGGTTCGCTTCCCGGCTGCCCCTGAATTCGCTACGTTATCCCATCCCACTTCTGACACCAATGTGGCAAATTCGAGGGGGGGGGGGCAGCCGGGAACTGCTGCAGCCGGGACGCAAACTCGGATCTCTCGCACCACAGGCGACTACGCTAACGAGTTGACTAAAGGGTCCGACCCGTTAGCCAACCGGCTCGCGAGTCTACTCATTCATGACCGTTACGTGTGTGTGTGTGTGCGTGCATGCATGCACATGTCAGTCTCACCTTACTGACACAAGGCCTTGATACTTGTAGAGTTTGCTGGGTGTGTCGACCTCATTTTGAGGTTTGTGTGGGCGTGAGTCAGTCAAACGTGTTCCCTCGTTGATACCCATGATGGCCCTGTTCAGAGTCCCTGAGGCGTCTCTCAGATGGCCTTCTGCTGGACTGTGAATATTATACCTGCCAAAACAAAGGAGAAGGGAAATAACTTATCACCATCTGGTCTTTACCAGGCCTTCTGTTGTGTCCCACCCACACCATTGGAAGCCATTTTTCACCCCCCCCCCCCAGACAGTTCTTATGTTCAGTGTTTGCCCCTTAATCGCAGCTAATGAAAAGAGAAGAGACGGGATTTGAATAATTTGGATGCATTTAAGAGCCACGCTCCAATTTGTGGGGCAGAGACGTGGTGGTGGTCCGGAGGTGAGAGGAGCGAGAAGAGCTCCGTCAATCTGTGTCCACTTGACCCCTGTCTCAAACTGGGATCCAGTAGATATTGACAGGTGAGCCAGTGGACCGTGTGTGCTCCAGTTACCACGCTGGCCACAAATGCTGTTCTTTTTTACCGACTGTTGGACTCAGCCCCAAAAGTAGGAACATTAATTCTGGAATTGGTGGCGAATTATTGCTAACAGTTGTGCCATTTGCTTTGTTTTGGTTATGACATTTAAGTGTCCTTTATTACTCCCATGGGGGAAATTCAGTTACTGCAAATCAACCCATCCTAGATGTGATCTGTGTAGCAAGGAGCAGTGGGCTGCCCAGACAGAAATCACATCACAATGCATTTCTCCTCCTGTCATTTGGTTTTGGAAACAGTCTTCACTCCTCTTGACTCGAAAATGTGGTGCAGAACAGGGTTCCCTCACATCCTGGAAAACCTGAAAATTTATAGGCTAGTTTTCTTGTCATGATCCTAGTCGAGTCCATTTAGAGACTGTTGAGGCTCCCACTGATGGTGAATGCAGAATAATATGGCCTCCTGTTAGGAAGAGCTGTCACATCTATCGAATCAAAAGTCATCAAATGGCCTTGAAAGGTCCTGGGAAATGATTTATTAAAAAGAGTGGAAACCTTGCAGAGATTCAAACCATTAACTTTTTCTCTTGATCTGCTTCCCCACAACCTTTAACGAGAACATTTTAAGTACTTGTCTAATAAAGTAATGACTGTTATGACACCTTTTTGCAATCTGTTATGTTCCCTAGTTCTCTTAAAACTGCCATTTTGGGCATACGGGTGACGTAGCGATCTATTCCGTTGCGTACCAACACGGGGATCTCCGGTTTGAATCCCAGCGTTACCTCTGGCTTTGTCGGGCGTCCCTACAGACGCAATTGGCCGTGTCTGCAGGTGGGAATGTGGATATGGGTCCTGGTCGCTGCACTAGCGCCTCCTCTGGTCGGTTGGGGTGCCCGTTCGGGGGGAGGGGCTGGTCAGAATAGCGTGATCCACCCACGCGCCACGGCACCCTGGCGAAACTCCTCACTGTCAGGTGAAAAGTGGCTGGCGACTCCACATGTATCAGAGGAGACGTGGTAGTCTGCAGCCCTCCCCGGATCGGCAGAGTTGGTGGAGCAGCGACAGGAATGGCTCGGAAGAGTGGGGCAATTGGCTGGATACAACTGGGGGGAAAAGGGGGGAACCCCCCCCCAAAAAACCCTGCCATTTTCAAAGATTTTATTGAAGCAGCCCTGTATAAATATTTCCATCAGCAATCATAGGTCGATGTCTGAGCCTCCCTTTCTCAGTAACATTATTGAAAACATGTCTACGAGCAACTGCGTGATTACTTAACCATCAATAGTTTTCACGATGTTTCCCATTCAGGTTTTAATGCCAACCATAGTACAGAAAAAGCCATTTTCACAGACGTTATCTATCTCAGACTCAGTAAAGCTAGAAATAAGATCTTTGTTTTAGTTTTTGTTGGACGTGTTTGGCTTTTGATACTGTCGATCACACAACATTCCAATTGAAAGGTTCGACAGGAGGGTTTGTCAGTGTTTAATTGGATTGCCTCTTACCTCAAAGGTCAAAATCTTTGTTTCTGTGTTTTGAGTCGAGAAAAAAAAGACATTTAATGTGGGGTTCCCCAAGGATCTATTCTTGAACCCCTGTTATTCAATCTGTACATTCTCCCACTTGGTTAGGTCATCCAATTGTTGTTAAGAAAATTATGCTACATCTCTCTGTCCATTAAGAAACCGATTGCAGAGGTCAGAGAATCACTGCGCAGAGTGAACACATGGAAGGCTGCCGGACTGGATAGCATATCAGGTCGGGTCCTCCGGGAATGTGCCGACCAGCTGGCTGAGGTCTTCACAACTGTATTTAACCTCTCACTGCCCCAATCCATAGTCCTGACATGCTTTAAGACCACCTCTATCATTCCTGTCTCCAAGAACCCAACATCCACATGTCTGAATGACTACCGACCCATAGCACTCACCCCCATTGCCATGAAGTGCTTTGAGAGACTGGTTCTGGCTCACATCAAAAACATTACCCCCCTCCCCACACATTCGACCCACATCAGTTCACCTACCGTCCCAAAAGGTCTACTGAGGATGCCATTGCCACTGCCCTGCACTTTGCTCTGACCCACCTTGAACTTAACAACACATACATCCGGATGCTGTTTATAGATTATAGCTCTGCCTTCAACACTATCATCTCCGCCCAACTAACCACCAAACTCCTCTCCCTTGGCCTCAGCCCCTCCCTCTGTAACTGGACCCTGGACTTCCTGACCAACAGACCTCAGTCTGTTAGGTTAGGTGACCACACCTCCTCCACTCTGACCCTCAGCACAGGTGCCCCTCAAGGCTGTGTTCTGAGCCCCCTCCATTTCTCCCTCTTTACCCACAAGTGCCTGCCAACTCACCCTTCAAATGTTATAGTTAAGTTTGCAGATGACACCACAGTCATTGGCCGTATCACCAACAATGACGAGACGGCCTACAAGGACGAGATTCAGCACCTCACATCAGGGTGTACTATCGTGTCCTCAATGTGCAGAAGACGAAGGAGCTGATTGTGGACTTCAGGAGGTCTAGAAGCTGCAGCCACTCCCCCATACACATCAGTGGGGTGGAAGTGGAGCATGCTTCCAGCTTTAAATTCCTTGGAGTCCACATCAGCGAGGAACTTTCCTGGACATCAAACACCCAGGCCCTTGTGAAAAAGGCCCAACAACACCTGCATTTCCTGAGGAAGCTGAGGAGTGCCCGTCTATCCCCCAAAATTCTCACCAACTTCTACCACTGCACCATAGAGAGCATCCTGACCATCTGCATCTCAGTGTGGTATGACAACTGCACATCAGTAGACCAGAGAGCTCTGCAGCGGGTCATCAAGGCAGCCCAGCATATCACTGGTACCCAGCTCCCAGCCATAAAAGACATTTATCACAAACGCTGCCTTCGAAGGGGTCTGAGCATCACCAGAGATCCCACCCACCCCAACCATGGACTGTTCTCCCCCCCTGCGCTCTGGGAGGCGCTACAGGAGCCCCAGAGCCCACACTACCAGGCTCAAAAACAGCTTCTTTCCACAAGCTGTTGCCCACCTGAACCTAGCTACCCACTGAATGTCTGTAGATATTTTTAAATATTTTGCACTCTTGCTCCTTTTTTCTTTTTTTTAACTTATTTTCAGCTTTTGGTCTTCATGTGTGTATATCTTATACTGTATTTGATGTGTTTGTCTGTGTCTGTCTTGCACTGTTTGGTGAAGACACAGCCCTCATTTAATTTTTAACATGTGCCTGCACAGTTTTTAATGACAATAAATTGAATTGAATGGAATTGAGTTCTGTGATTATCACTGATTAATTGCGAATCAACGAAGGACTTTTGTGGATGACTATTTTTTCTTTTTTTAATTGCAGCTCAATAATGATAAGACAGAGGTTTTTGTTGGTGTTGCAAAAGTTTAGAGGCGGGAAACCTGTGCCCACTTAGATTGTCTGTCTCTAAATGTAGGCCAGAAACCCAGGTACAATACTAATCCTCCAGGGTAATGCCAACAGTATCATTAAAACTTTATATCACTTTAATGATATACTTATTTCCAAAGTACGAGATTTCCTGTCAGAGTCAGACACTGAAAAACTAGTACATGGCATCATTTTTAATAGCTTCGTGCAAATGCTCTTTCTTCTGGCCTTAGCATTGAGACAGTGGGTTGGCTGCAGCTCATTCTAATTGCTGTTCAAAATGAGTTTTAACTGGGATGAACAAATCTGAACACATTACACCAACTCTTTAGGTCTCTGCACTCACTTCCTGTGTGCTCTGGACTTGCCTTCACGATCCTCCCACTTGTCTATAAATCATTAAATGGCTTGAATCCATATAACATCTCAGACCTGCTTAGCCATCCAGACCCCTGAGGTCAACTGGCTCAAGCCTCTTTCTCAAGTTAAAATCAAAAATCGGCTGCTATTAGCCATCATGCTCCCAGCTGCTGGAATAGCCTGACAGATCATCTGTGATGTGCCCCAAGTCTATCCCCTTTGAAAAACAGCCCCAAAACACGGGGTTCCCCCCCTTGCCTTTGACTAGGTTTTCTCCCTTATCGTATATGTGTGTGTTTTGTGGAAGGTTGTTTGTGTGTATAGTATATGTTCAGACATGGTTGGGCGGGTAGTGGGAGGGCATTGCACAATTTCCATTGTGTATTCTTATTTGTGTTCAAAGAACGGAGTCGGACTTGACAACTCCTGTCATGTCCTCGTTTTCATGTAACAAGTGCATGACAGAGACAAGGAGTGGCATGACAAGGAATTAAGGCTCCAGTTGTTGATGTTTGTCAGATCAAACGAGAACGAATCAATTACTTTAAAGACTTGCGGGTAGGGGATGGTAAACGCTTCAATAAAGAGAGCTGATTGACAAGCTTTCATATCAGGCTGAATCTGGCTGATCTTGTTAAACAATATTCAAAGGTTTTCCTAGGGGGCGTCTGGGTGGCGTGGCGGTCTATTCTGTTGCCTATCAACACGGAGATCGCCGGATCGAATCCCCGTGTTACCTCCGGTTTGATCGAGCGTCCCTACAGACACAATTGACCGTGTCTGCGGGTGGGAAGCGGGGTGTGGGTATGTGTCCTGGTCGCTGCACTAGCGCCTCCTCTGGTCGGTCGGGGCACCTGTTCGCAGGGGATGGGGAAATCGCTTGGACTACGTCCCCCTGGTGAAACTCCTCACTGTCAGGTGAAAAGAAGTGGCTGGCGACCCCACATGTATCGGAGGAGGCATGTGGTAGTCTGCACCCTGCAGACACAATTGACCGTGTCTGCGGGTGGGAAGCGGGGTGTGGGTATGTGTCCTGGTCGCTGCACTAGCGCCTCCTCTGGTCGGTCGGGGCGCCTGTTCGCAGGGGATGGGGAAATAGCTTGGACTACGTCCCCCTGGTGAAACTCCTCACTGTCAGGTGAAAAGAAGTGGCTGGCGACCCTCCCTGCATCGGCAGAGGGGGTGGAGCAGTGACTGGGACGACTCGGAAGAGTGGGTTAATTGGCCAGATACAATTGCGGAGGGAAATCCCCCCCCCCCAAAAAAAATTGAAAGATTGCATGCTAGATTACCAGGGAATTTGTGTATGTGCACATGCAAATTCAGCATTATTATATTTTGCATAATTCTATAGCATATGCAAATTCGAGACTGCCCAGACTGAATTATGTAAAATATAATAATGCTGAATTCCCATGTGCAGATACATGCCTATCTTCATGTGTTACAATATTGCAAATCTGCATCTCTGGCAGGGCTGAAGTCAGGACTTGTATTCTGGAACTAGACAGGGAGAAAACTTCAGGGGCCTAATTTTAAAAGGTTGAATTTCATTGTCATTTTGCACACGTGCGTGTTACTCTAACTGGACATGCATACATTATCTATTAAATTGGCTATACTCCAAGATATGTCTGTCAAATCAAGTCAAGTCATTTTTATTTGAATAGCCTGTCTCACGTTCTTTCCTCTAATCAGATTCAGCTCACTTTTTAATATTCCAGAGTAAGCTTTGCAAATTCATGAGACTGCAGCATCATCACCACGTCTGGTGTTTTTGATAAAATCCCCCAATAGAGCTCATTTTCCGGGCTGATTCCGAGACTGTACAAATAACAGGCTTCGTCTGCAGTAATTAGCGGCTCTTTGTGCACACAGAACCCCATGAAAGTTCACGCCTGGCTCTTTCTTTTCTCAAGCAGTATCTTGGCATAGCCCGCATGTATCAAGTGTAAAAAGTCTAGACACAAATATGTTGCTGTTTCCACACTGGATTGCATATAAAGTCATATAATTAGTCACCAATTTGGGCGGATTTGAAATATACCACCGAGTAAAATCAAACGTTGTCATAAAACCAGTCTATAAACGAGGCTTGCATCTGTCTTCAGGGACTGGCTCTCACTGCGAACTGTAGGACAATATTTCTGTTTTATCCATGATTTGCTATTGCACAATAGCTGCTCACCCATGCAATTTGTGTAATTTAGCTGAAAAACAGCAGAGGTAAATAACCCTCTGTTTTGCCTTACAGGGCCACGTGACCTCTTTTAGACATCTATGTTCTTTTGTTTGTGAATGTGAATGGAATTATCCCTGGATGCTTGGCATCTCACTAAAGGACCCATTCTCAAATTTGCTCTTTTTTAATCCCAAATAATTTTTACTAGGAAATTAGAACATTCCGTCATTGGGGTTTTAAGTAAGGATGGTCTTGCGGTTGATGGTGATATGGATATATTTGATGAAAAGCTTCCTGGGATTGGTTGATAGGTTTAATTAAAATGTTGCCAACTAAGGATGGCATCTTTGATGTTATAATTCAAACAGCTTAGGAATATGGTCATATTAATATTTTGGTTGATAAGAATAATTAGTTTATAGTCTGAATTCAATGAGTCACACTTGAATAATTCTGTGCTGATGCCAAAAATTGTAGTGCGTTGTGAGTTTGATACAGATGAGTCACCAAAGCCACCTGCTGGTGCCATTTATGTATTGGGTTCATTCGTGTGTGTTTGTGTGTGCGCGCGTGCACGGGCGTATGCATGTGGGTGTATGACGTACTTGTGGTAATTACCTTTTTGCACAATAGGCGGTATGTGCAGTATGGGGAAAGTTCAAATAGGTGAAGCAGTAATGTGTTGTTTACCGGAAGAGACACAAATCTATACAACATTTGAATTGATATTTGTTGTTCATTTTTAGACCTCTAGTTTACATTGATATTTATGGTTCATTTTTCCAACCTACACAAATATAGAGTCCACAAAGGTATGCCGCTGTTCTTACAGTCAGGCGCTTTTTTAATTGTGTGGCTGAACTGAAGTGCTGAGCTGTGGTTGATGCTTGCATGCATGCTTTGCAGCCAGTATCATTCATTAACATGGCCGCTGCATTGCCGTCGTTCCCTGCCTTTGATAAGTGACGAACAGAACTCAGCTGTCCGTTGGAAGAAGTGGCTACAACGCTTTGAAAACTTCGTAGTTGCTCTGGATGTAAAGGATGACACAAGAAAGCGTGCGATGCTTCTACATTATGCAGGGGAAGGCGTACAGGACATCTTCGATACACTCACTGACACCGGGGAAGCAAAGGACTATAAACGAGCAAAAGACCAACTGAGTGAGGACTTCTCCCCTGAATTCGACATAGTCTACGAGACCTACAAATTCAGACAAGCCAAGCAACTAGCAGGGGAAACACTCGACTCCTATCACACCAGGCTGCGGCAATTAGCAGCAACTTGCGACTTTCCTGATGTTGAAAGAGAGATCAAAACTATGATCATTCAAACGTGCACATGTCATAAACTGCGGCGTCAGAAATCAGCGATGACGTTGACCGAACTCCTCTCACGCGGTAGAACCATGGCACTTGCGGAGATTCAAGCATCGGGAATGGAACAAACACAACAACGTGCAGCTCAAAGTAATCTAAGGGAAGATGTTCTGGCAGTAGATGTGAGGAGGGGAGCTGTAAAGAAAAGATGCTACAACTGCTCTGGTATCTTTCCCCACCGTGACGAAATGCCGTGCCCGGCGCGGGGGAAAACATGCAGCGCGTGTGGAAAACAAGGACATTTCGCAAAATGCTGTCGCTCTAAGCGGCCACAAGGGGGCATCAGAGGTCGACATGAAGTGCATTATGTACACACCAGTGGAAACAGTGGCATCACATCTCAAGAAATAAGCAATGCAGGCACAGAATCTTCTGAGGAGTATCTGTACACAGTCTCCAAATCGAAAGCAAATCTCCCACATGCAACGATAAAGGTTAGTGACTGCAATATAAAAGTGATGCTTGATACAGGGGCAACTGTGAATATCATCGATGAAACAGCTTACCAGAGACTGAGACAGAAGCCCTCACTCACTAAATGCATGGTTCCCATATTTCCTTGTGGTTCACGCACACCACTGCCTGCCCTAGGAAAATTCACCTCACTGGTCATATCCAAATCACGCTTCACAAATGCAACATTCCATGTGCTACAAGGAATTAATGGCAATCTACTGGGCTATGACACTGCCAGTCAACTGGGACTAATCAAAATCACCAATGCTCTTCACACATCTCCACAACAGCCAGAGCAGCCCACAAGAACTTCAAACTAGACAGAAGTGAGGGCAGTGGATGATCTTCTCACTGAGTATGCTGACCTCTTTCAGGGGATAGGAAAACTGAATGACTTTCAAGTCAAGTTTCCTATGAAGAGAGATGTCCCTGCCGTCACACAACCTCACAGCAGAGTACCTTTTCATGTAAGGAAGCGAATTGAGGCTGAACTGCAATGTCTAAAGGACGTTGACATAATCGAGAAGGTGGATGGTCCCACTCCCGGGTCTCTCCAATCGTTCGTGTTCCAAAACCAAAAGATCCGGAAGCAGTGCGCATTTGTGTGCACATGAGGGTACCAAATCAGGCCATCGAACGGGAGCGACATCTCAAACCTACAGTAGTAGATGATGTGATACAATCACTCAATGGAGCCAGGTTCTTCTCAAAGCTAGATTTGAACAGTGGATATCATCAGCTAGAACTAGAGCCATTCTCTCGATATATCACAACATTCTCCACCCATGTCGGGCTGCGACGCTACAAAAGACTGAGCGTTGGAGATTCATCGGCTGCAGAGGTGTTCCAAAATGCCGTTCAACAAGTCCTGGATGGCATCCCAGGAGTAATCAACCTAAGTGATGACATATTAGTGTTTGGAAAACAAGAGCTGCCCATGACCAAGCTCTTGGAAAAACGTTTCAGAGACTGAGGGAGAAGAACCTAACTCTCAACAAGGCCAAGTGCTCATATGCACAAACCACTCTGGACTTCTTTGGATACACATTCTCAGATGGAGGATTCTCTTCCGGTCCCAAGAAGGTTCAGACACTTCACGACGCTGCTGCTCCGACTAATGCCAGTGAGGTCCGCAGTCCTCTGGGCATGGCAAATTACAGTGCCCGTTTCATCAAGGATTTTGCCACAATAACCCAACCTCTGAGAGAACTTACAAAAAAAAAGACTGTTAGTTGGACCTGGGCGGAAAAGCACCAGAGGTCTCTTGATGAGGTGAAACGAAGTCTAACAAGTGATGCGGTAATGACTTACTTTGACCCACTCAGACTAACTGAACTGGTAGTTGACGCAAGTCCAGTAGGTCTTGGGGCTGTGTTGGCACAAAGGAATGGCCCAAATGAACCAGCTAGAGTGATAAGCTATGCAAGTAGAGCACTGTCCCCCATTGAACAAAAATACTTACAAACAGAACGGGAAGCACTTGCGATTGTGTGGGGCTGTGAACATTTTCACATATACCTTTACGGAGCACCCTTTACACTTATCAGTGATCACAAACCGTTGGAATGGATTTTCAACAACCCCAAATCCAAGCCATCTGCTCGTATAGAACGCTGGAGTCTACGTCTGCAGCCTTACAACTACCCAGTCCGCTACAAGTCTGGTAAGGACAACCCGGCAGACTATATGTCACGCCCCCCCTGCACGAGTATCACATATCTCTCATGACATTTCAGACAATGAAAGACAAGCGGAAGAATATGTCAACTTTGTTACAGCAAATACTGTCCCTAAGACAATGACACTGAGTGAAATTCAAGAGGCGACCAAAACTGACCCCACTCTGTGCGAAGTCATTCGACTCATCAAAGAAGGCTCATGGGAGTCACTGTCCGAAAAACAACATGTTGCTGACGGAGTGGATTTTGCTGCTCCAGTGTCATTCAAGAAAATCAAAGATGAACTAACTGTGACTGCTACGGATGACACTGTGCTACGAGGCACGAGGATCGTTGTCTCTCATTCGTTACAAATCAGGGCTTTGTCACTGGCACACAAAGGCCATCAGGGGGTGGTCAAAACTAAGAAGTTGATCAGAGAGAAAGTCTTGTTCCCTGGCATTGACAGACAAGTAAAAACCATGATAGCTAGCTGCATCCCATGCCAGGCTGTTGTGCCTAATCATACGCAAGAACCTCTCTGCATGTCTGAGCTACCATCGTCACCATGGGAAAAAGTTGGTGTGGACTTCTGTGGTCCATTCCCTTCTGGTGATTACCTTTTGGTGATCATCAATGAATACTCCAGGTATCCAGAGGTAGAGATTCTGCAGTCCACGTCAGCCAGAGCCACGATCCCTAAACTCGACAAAATATTATCTACACTGGAAATTCCACTGGAGGTCAAAACTGACAACGACCCACCCTTCCAAAGCTCGGAATATGCAGACTTCACTACATACTTGGGTTTCAGGCATAGGAAGATAACTCCGATGTTGCCTCAGGCCAATGCCGAGGCTGAACGCTTCATGCCTTCCCTTGAAAAGACCATATGTGCTGCCCACATTGAAGGTCGCCCATGGAAACAGACTCTGTACGCATTCCTCCACAACTACCGTGCCACGCCTCACTGCTCAATGGCGCCTGCAGATGTGCTGTTCGGTAGGCTCCTCGGAATTAAGCTGCCTGAATCTCCTCTTCCCTTCCAGTCTCAGGCTGATGCAAAGCTACGACAAGCAGATGCAGTGGCAAAGAACAGGATGAAACACAATGCTGACAGCATGCGCCATGCTGCTCCTTTGGCTGTGAAAGTAGGCGACAGGGTCCTGTGTTGTCAAAATAAGGAAGGGAAGCTATACTCTGCTTACAATCCCCGCCCATACAAGGTCATCGCCATCGAAGGCTCCATGGTGACAGCCAAACAGAATGACCATGTCATCACCAGAAACTCATCCCACTTCAAGATCCTCCCGGTGGTTGAAAATCACCACTCTCAGCAATGTGGTTTGAAAGGCATGGACTGGACCGAAATCCACCCTGAACAAATCCCAGAGCCCTTAGCCCCTAACCCCGCTGGGTCACAGTCACCTGTTCAGAGATACCCAGTCAGGATAAACAGAAGACCCCCGTCATACCTCACTGACTTTAAAGTGAACTGACTAAAAGGTATAATGCAAGAGAAAGTTTGAGTTGGACTGGTTAATAGTTATTGTTTAAAAAAATGTAAGGAAATGAGGGTTGTAATGTCCATGCTTTGTAACATGTTTAGTAATGTTTCTGGTCTTAGTTTTAATGTTTATTCTGGTCACAAGGGGACGCTCTAGGGGGCGCTCTAAGTTAAGTGTTAAACCCGGAAGTAGGAGAGTAAGAGAGGATCGTTAGTATGCCATGGCTAGGAGATACACCAGCAGATGTATCGTTGTTGTTATACAAATGTTTCACTAAAGATTCCCAAACGCAGCTTCATGGTATTTGAGTTATTATTTCAAAACTTTACAGGTATTACCTGTGTTTATTGTGGATCGTTAAAAGGATAAATGAGGACAATATGGACGGTGTTGAATCGGTTTCGGGCAAGCTTGCTGCGGCTGAAGTTGCCATGACTGGGTCTAATGAAGAGAGCAATGTTGAAGAAACAAAATCTGTAAAAGGTAAAATGGTTCTTAAAAATGATTTACAAAGCACTTGTTGAAAAGTTAGAAAAGCTACAAAATAAAAGGAAATATAACTTAAAGAAGGCTAGAAATCTAAGGAAAATGATGCAAGGGCTTGTACAAAATAGGAATGTAGCAGAGGTGCAGTGTGCACTTGCAAAACTGGTCAAACTGTGTGGGAATGCAAAAACAACATGCATGGTTCTGTTGTCTTTAATGCCCACTTAGGAAAGGGATCAACAAAACATGGTTTGGAGCAAAAATTGCTGAAGAGGAGGGTTTCGTTACTGATGTGAAACAATGGTTGACAAATACTGATTACAATGACGGGTACGGTGATGTGATTGATGATAACCCTAACCCTGAAGACAACATATCAAATGTCTTTCTAATAGAAAGAGTACATGCAGTAATAACAGTATTAGAGCTACATTGTCTGAATGCGTTAGAGCAGAGGCAGAGAAAGCTGCACTTCCTGCTCAGCCTTAAAGGAAAAGCATGCTCTGAAGGCACAGGAGGAACAGTTGAGAAGAAAAAGGGAGCACCTTGACCTGGGTGCTAAAATAGCTGCATCCGCTACTAAATTAGCTGTTTTACAAGCTGCCTAAGATTGTCTGTGACTCACTAGCATCATCAAATGGGATGAATACCTATCCGGCAAAGAATATTGGACAAAAAACAACTTCCCAAACGGTCATCCTAGCAGCAAAGTCATATGAACCCTTAGCAAGGAGCGCATTGCCACAAAGTAGTATACTTTTCCAGTACTGTGTAAAGACCAACGGGCACAGAGGGCACAGCCCAATAGAACAAGGCATAATTCCATGGAGAAGTCTAACCGTGTGTGTGTGTGTGTGTGTGTGTGTGTGTGTGTGTGTGTGTGTGTGTGTGTGTGTGTGTGTGTGTGTGTGTGCGCGCGCTACTCTTGGGATCACTCTTTGGAAGAGTCTTTGCAGCTGAAAGGGAAGAAGTATCGGGACAAAATTATCTTTCTAAAGGAGAAAGGGATTTGTTTTGGCTGCCTGTGTATTGGACACATAAGCAAGTATTGCAACAGGCACTTAACTTGCAAGGTTTGTGGTCAAAATCATCCCAATGTGCTTCATATCACTACCAAAAGTAGAGCCAGCAGAGACATTGAACAATACAAGAAAGCATCAAGGGTCACATCAAATTCCACAGAAGATAACGATAAGGCTAAGACAGGGCTTCATGTGGCTGCTGTCAATAGGATCTTCATATACAAGCTGGCGGAAATACTGAACGTCCAATACAATCATGACTTCAGTGAAAGTAAATCTGCCATCAGAAGAGGAAGCAGTTCCTGTGGTCTAGGCTGTCACAGATATTTGACAGGGAGGAGGCTTCAATCTGACAAATTGGATCAGTAACAGCTGGACAGTGCTGCAAACTGTTGCAGAGGAGCACAAGGCTAAGGACTTGAAGGAGTTGGACCTGGATAGAGAAGAGCTTCCAGTTGAGAGAGCCTTTGGGCAACAGCGGTGTGTGGAGATGGACTCATTTAAATTCAAGATGGCGGTGAAGGAAAAACCTCATACTAGGCGACAAATGTTGTCTATAATCAGTTCAGTTTACAATCCCTTTGGTTTTTTTGCACCAATTACATTGCCTGCCAAAGTCATGTTGCAAGCGCTCTGTAGGAGAAGTTGTGGATGGGACGAAAAAATACCCAAAGACATTAGACACCAATGGACAAGATGGCTGGAAGACCTGGAAAGGATGGCGTTATTCAGAATGAAGAGATGCATTAAGCCCAAAGACTTTGCACAGCACACTCTTGCATAACTGCATCACTTTTCTAATGCTAGTAAAGATGTATTTGGCACTGTTACCTACACCCGGATGCAAAACAACAGGAGCAGTGTCCATGTCTCCTTCCTGCATGGAAAAGCAAGAGTCACCCCCCTAAAGTAGACAACCATTCCCTGTCTGAAGCTGACAGCTGTTGTTCTTGCTGTTCAGGTGGATCAGCTTCCATTGGATCAGTCAACATTCTGGACAGATAGCACTTCAGTGCTTAAGTACATAAAAAATGAGGACAAACGCTTTCATACATTTGTGGTAAATAGGGTATCGGCTATTAGAGATGCAACTCATATCTCCCAATGGAGGTAGGAAAACCCTGCTGATTATTTATCTAGAGGTATGAAAGTTGAAGACTTGCTGAATGGTGGCAGATGGATTAAGGGCCCAAAGTCTCTCTCTAAGCCAGAGAAATGTTGGCCTGCATATACAACAGAAGCCACTATTACGGGTGACAATCCAGAAGTCAAGAAAGATGTCACAGTAAATGCAATCATCATCAAGGACTCTCCTAATGCTATAGACCAACTCATTGCTTACTTCTTAGATTGGCGGAGACCTAAGATTGCAGTTACATGGTTTCTTAAGTTGAGTAGGACTCTTCTAGAGTTGAATAAAAAGAGGAAGGAGTTGCAGGCCACAGAAAGGATGCAAATAGTTCATTCAGCCACATACAGTTGGAGATGGAAAAGGCCAAAGGTACATCAGGAGGTTAGACCTTGTCACAGCATGGTCTCTTGGAGGCTGAAGTTTCCATCATTCACTACAGCCAGTAGAGAGGGGTTGGTTTAGCTGGTCCAGTCCGGTGTACAAGCTTAAATCAGTTTGATTTTATGTAAACTGGCTGAACCGGCATTTGTCATTATGAGACGTTCTGGCAAATGAAAAAATAGCGTATATCAGCGGCCTGTGCTGACGGCGTCACGGCGCTAAATCCAACTTGTATTGCATTAGTAATAAGCAATACACAACATGATTAACATGATATTATGTTTGTTTATAAACGGACTGGGATCCACGAGTGCCTGACAGGCCGTGCACAATTTAGTGCCGAGCCGAGGCCGGAAATAAGGAGATGAAATTTCAGTAGAGGTGGATCGGGGGAAGATGCACACGGCACGCAGTTCATAAACTGTTCAAACCCAGGTAAAGACATTTCAAGTTTACAACGGTTGTAATCCCCCAAAATAAGCATGGGAGCGTCTGTTGTATGTTGCAACTGTCTATGTGCACAGTCCGTCACCTGGGCCGCAGGTCTCCCTGCGCTTTCACTTGGGAGCGCATAGACAGCACAAATCACAATGTTCCCAAACTCCCTCGGAAGAAAGAATGACCTGAGACTCGAGCATAACAGCTCAATGTCTGGGATACAGACAGTGTCTCGTGTGGTGTATTGCCTACACCAATTGTTATTAATAAAACACACAGTCTACCTTGTCCTACCCGACTCAGAACTCCTATTAGAACATGTCAGGGAAAATCCATCCAACTCAATGAGTGAGGTAGCTAGTATGTCCTGATGCAGCCAAGTTTCTGTAAAAACCATGATACGTGACTCACGGTACTTGTAGCAGGCTCTGGTGTAAAGTTTGGTTTTGTCCATCTTATTCCTCAGGGAGCGCGCATTACACAGGATCATCCATGGCAAGGGTGGCCTATTCCCTCTTCTTCTGAGCCTCTGTCTTACTCCCCCTCATTTGCCCCTCTGCCATTGTCTCCGCGGCCTTTCCCCGTTCTCGAACTGGTTGTCTCATCATCGGCACCTCCACAGTCTTTGTAGTTCCTCGAGCAGGTCAGCCAAAAACTGGATTCTTGTCCCACTGGAGGTTCGCAGTGATGAGCGTTTCCCTGTCGTAAACATGTGTTTCCTGGTTGTTTCAGTGGAATGTTGTTGTTTGACCATGGCTTACTGGGAAAAGCAGCAAAATCAGTCCTGAGCAGGGAAATCTCCATAAACTCGCCATTTTGCAGTGTTGCATAACATTAATACCAAAACAGAAATGAAACAAGGGCATATTAATCGCTCAGTCATGATTAAAACACAGTTTATATAGCAGCACAGTTGTGCGGGTTGCCTACAGAGCAGCGCCACTGGAAGTTGTTAAGTTGTCCAGTTTGTTCTTGTTTTGTACAGACAATGCTCCCTCCCAACACTGAATATAAGTTCAAACTTTATCATATGTATTTAGAATACAATGAAATTCTTGTGCTCTCCCTGTCTCTGCCTTTACACATGGGACACAAGGACAAACACAAGGACACTCCACCCCCCCCCAAAAAAAACCCCAGACTATGTAAATAGTGAATTCCTACATTATACACACAATGTATACAGTGCACGATAACAACAATGTGAGGTGCATATGAGTGCATCAGCTGTTCGGCAACCTGACTGTGGGAAGAAACTATTACCGAGACGGGTGGCGTGTGATTTCATGCGCCGGCAACGTTTTTTAGATGGAAGGAGCGAGAACAGAACATGAGTGGGGTGGCTGGTGTCCTTAATGATGTTTTGGCCTTTCTTTCTGCAGTGAGTGGTGTAAATATTATGAAGTTGTGGCAGTTTCATGCCAGTGATTTATGCTGCTGTCTTTACTGTCCTTTGAAGCAGTCTGCAGGCCTGAGCTGTCAGGTTGCCAAACCACGCTGTCAAGACACTCTTGATGGTACTGCAATAAAATTTAATCAAATTCAATTTATGAGACGCTTTCATCCAAAGCAACATACATCTGAGAGGTAGTTGACTTGTATACCATCAGGAGTCTAAAACACAGACTCTTACTGGAGACTCATCCCCAATGAGGTTTGAACCTCAGACCTCCGGTGAGAAATCCAGTGTTCTTACCTACTGAGCTATCCAGCTGCTTATAAAAAGTTTAGTACTCATACCAAAACTCTTGAGATGTCTCAGAAAATGCAGATTCAGAATCAGAAAATACAGTCTCTGCTGTGCCTTCTTGAGGATGAAATTGGTGTTGAGAGACCATATGAGGGTGTCTGTGATGTGTAAACCGAGAAATCTAAAACTGTTCACAAATTCAACAAATCAACCATTGATGGAAATAGGAATCTAAAGTTAACAATTATTTATTTTGTCTTATTGATATTTAGAGAGAGGTTATCATGGCACCATATGGTTAAATCATCCACTTCCCTCCTCTAGGCCCTCTCATCAATGTTGCTTATTAGTTCAATCACTGTGGTGTCATCTGAGAATGTAATGATGCTGTTGTTGTCATATTTGGCAACACAGTCATGTGTAAACAGACTGTATAATAGGGGACTGAGACAGCAGCCCTGAGGTACGCCGGTCCTAAGAACTAATGTGGATGAGTATGTTTTACCTATTCTCATAGTCTGGGGCCTGCCTGTCAGGAAATCACATTGCCAATTACAGATAGAGATGCTCAGACCTATACCTCCGAGTTTCAACACCAGTTTGGATGGTACAGCTGTATTAAAAGCAGAGCTGTAATCAATAGATAACATTCTGACATAGGTATTTTTCTTCTCAAGGTGTACTAAAGCAGTATGCAGAGCACGTGAGATAGCATCATCCATCCATCCATTATCCAAACCGCTTATCCTGCTCTCAGAGTCGCGGGGATGCTGGAGCCTATCCCAGCAGTCATTGGGCGGCAAGCGGGGAGACACCCTGGACAGGATGCAGGACCATCACACACACACACACACACACACACACACACACACACACACACACACACACACACACACACACTTACACCTAGGGACACTTTATTGTGGCCAGTTCACCTGACCTACATGTCTTTGCATGCAAACTCCACAGAGGACGACCCAGAATGACCCACCAAGGTTGGACTACCCCGGGGCTCGAACCCAGAACCTTCTTGCTGTGAGGCGACTGCGCCAACCGCTGTGCCACCGTGCTGCCGAGATAGCATCATCTACAGATGTATTGGAACAGTAGGCAAACTGTAATGGGTCAGGGGTAGCAGGAACGTTGCACTTTATATATGATATTACCAATCTTTCCAGACACTTGACAATTTCCAAACACAGTGGAACCACACACACTGACAGGGACAGGTGAAAAATGTCAGTAAAAACCTGAGATAGCTGAGTGTAACTGAGGACACGGGAAGGGATGCTGACTGAGCCAGAACCCTTTTTACACAAATCAGCCTCTGTCACCTGTAGCTCGACTTCAGGGGGTGGGCACTGTGCTGCTGTCACTGGGTCTACGTTGTGAGCTTCAAAGTGGGCATAGAAGTTGCTGAGCTTGGCCGGGAGAGAGAGGCAGAGGTGTTGATAGCAACACTGGGTTTAGATAGTCCATAATCGCCTGCAGCCCCCTCCACATGTGCCACGAGTCACAGCCACTGTAGTAATTTTCTAGTTTGCACCTGTACTGTCTTTTAGCGGCTTTGATGGCTCCCCATAAGTCATACGTGGACCTTTTTTTTTTTTTTTTGGAGCATTCCTTGTCCCCAGATTTAAAAGCAGTGGCATGCTCCCTAAACTTGACGCGAATGTCGCTGTTAATCCGGGGCTTCTGGTTGAGGTAGAAGCTAATAGGCCGTACTGGGATACAGTTATCCACACAATCTAACATAGCCAGTGACTGATTCAGCATACTCATCCAAACTCAAGGCTGAATCAGCCTCAAAACAATTCGCTCAAAACATTTCATAACCACTTACTGGTCAAAAATCATTTAATTCACAAGGATTTGGGATTAATTCAGTCATTTTCCATGACCTCAGAATTATTTGTGTGTCCAGTGATCCGTGAAAGAGTTTCATGAATACAGGGCTTAACCGCTCACAGCACTTCTGAAGCGTATTCCCATCCATTCCATCAGGATCGGTGGATTTCCTGGTATCTATCTGGGGGAGGGTGCACCGCACTTCCTCCGATGTTGCACATGCTGGTGTGCCACCCTCTCTCCAGTCTGCCATTGGGCTTGAACTGGGATGTGGTCTGTCAGTCTCATATCGTGCAAAAAAAAAGCAATTTAAGTCATTGGCAAGCTATGCTGTTTGTGCAGAGGTGGTCCGCTGTGAGTTCAGGCCAACCATTGTTTCTAGTCCATACCACGCCTCCCTTGCGTCATTATCCTGGAATAGCTGCTCCACTTTAGTTTTGTCCTCTCTCTTTGCTTTGGGTTATGTGTGTCTGTATTTATTTGAATTATTTAAATTAGTTAAGAAGTCCAGGCCATATTAAATGACTGCCCACTCACTGCAGGTACAAAAAAAGTAGGGAACAAATACCAACTGGAGCCTGCTGCGGGATTCATTTACCCAGTTACCTATGAAGGATGAGTTCCAGAGGGCAAACACAAACGACCACCAAATCAAGCTGTCAAACCAAGCTATAATGAAGTGACATGCCCCCTCACCCCGAGATTTATTATGTTTCTCTTTACGGCGCCATCAGTGGTACAGCACAGAGCATGCCGGGAGGCATTAGAGACAACAATAGCAGGCAGGCTGAGAAGCTGTTGGGAAGAGGAAACCAAAAGCGGACACGGTGGGGTCAGGTGGGTGTGTACACGCATTGAGGTTGTGGAAGTGCTCTGTGTTGGAGCTACACCACCGATGTTTGATGTCGCTTGTCATGTGCATTTGGCTGAAAGCAGTAATGCGTCGTCAGTTTCCCTCGACACCTCTGATATTGCTCCATCTTAGTAGCGTGTCCATTAAAGGAAATGTTTTTTTGTTTTTTATTTTGAGATACTTTATTGAGCCCCGTAGGGAAATTCTTCCTCTGCATTTAACCCATGCTAGCTGTGTAGCTAGGAGCAGTGGGCAGCCGCCGTGCAGCGCCCGGGGACCAACTCCAGGTCGTCTTGCCATGCCTCGGTCAGGGCCACAGACAGGAGTACTCACCCTAACATGCATGTCTTTTTTGATGGTGGGGGAAACCGGAGCACCCGGAGAAACCCCACCGCACACACGGGGAGAACATGCAAACTCCACACAGAGGATGACCTGGGATGACCCCCAAGGTTGGACAACCCCGGGGTTCGAACCCAGGGCCTTCTTGCTGTGAGGCGACAGCGCTAACCACCATGCCGCCCAAACCGTTCTTTGCCATGTGCTCAGCTTTGTTTCCTTTCACAGCACGTGAGTCCCTCTGAAGCCCTCGTGAAACCGTGGATACCTTGACCAAGTGTATCTCAAACTACTCTCTCCATGGGAAATCTACCTGAGGCGCAGGAAAACCACTGGAGGCACATGGCTGCAAACGGAGCGATGATATTTGAACAAGTGCCAGGGTGTAATTTCATCAAATCATTCACACACTGAGAATCACTGGTCCTCAGTAGCCGGCCAGGATGTGCCAACAGCTCTCCTTGCCTTCTCCATCCACGACTCTCAGTCATCTAAATGTCAATTAGCCAAAACGTGACTTAAGGAGATGAGACAAGAATGGAGCTGACTGGTATTTTGTGTCCTGGGGTACGTGACACCCTACAGAGTGCCTTAGACATTCTGTCTCACACCTTCCAAAATGGCATATGAGACTTGGTGAGCTTGCAGTGAGTGCAAGATGCGTCATATTTTGGAAATGTCATGTCAATTAGTTCAAATGAAGAAGAATTGCTTGTTCAAATGAAGAATTGCTTGTGTGTGTGTGTGTGTGTGTGTGAGTTATATATATATACACTCACTGGCCACTTTATTAGGTACACCTTGCTAGTACCGGGTTGGACCCCCTTTTGCCTTCAGAACTGCCTTAATCCTTCGTGGCATAGATTCAACAAGGTACTGGAAACATTCCTCAGAGAGTTTGGTCCATATTGACATGATAGCATCACGCAGTTGCTGCAGATTTGTCGGCTGCACATCCATGATGCGAATCTCCCGGTCCACCACATCCCAAAGGTGCTCTATTGGATTGAGATCTGGTGACTGTGGAGGCCATTTGAGTACAGTGAACTCATTGTCATGTTCAAGAAACCAGTCTGAGATCATTCGAGCTTTATGACATGGCGCGTTATCCTGCTGGAAGTAGCCATCAGAAGATGGGAACACTGTGGTCATAAAGGGATGGACATGGTCAGCAACAATACTCAGGTAGGCTGTGGCGTTGACACGATGCTCAATTGGTACTAAGGGGCCCAAAGTGTGCCAAGAAAATATCCCCCACACCATTACACCACCACCACCAGCCTGAACCGTTGATACAAGGCAGGATGGATCCATGCTTTCATGTTGTTGACGCCAAATTCTGACCCTACCATCCGATGTCGCAGCAGAAATCGAGACTCATCAGACCAGGCAACGTTTTTCCAATCTTCTATTGTCCAATTTTGGTGAGCCTGTGCGAATTGTAGCCTCGGTTTCCTGTTCTTAGCTGACAGGAGTGGCACCCGGTGTGGTCTTCTGCTGCTGTAGCCCATCTGCCTCAAGGTTCGATGTGTTGTGCGTTCAGAGATGCTCTTCTGCATACCTCGGTTGTAATGAGTGGTTATTTGAGTTACTGTTGCCTTTCTATCAGCTCGAACCAGTCTGGCCATTCTCCTCTGACCTCTGGCATCAACAAGGCATTTTCGCCCACAGAACTGCCGCTCACTGGATATTTTCTCTTTTTCGGACCATTCTCTGTAAACCCTAGAGATGGTTGTGCGTGAAAATCCCAGTAGATCAGCAGTTTCTGAAATACTCAGACCAGCCCGTCTGGCACCAACAACCATGCCACGTTCAAAGTCACTTAAATCACCTTTCTTCCCCATTCTGATGCTCGGTTTGAACTGCAGCAGATCGTCTTGACCATGTCTACATGACTAAATGCATTGAGTTGCTGCCATGTGATTGGCTGATTAGAAATTTGCGTTAACGAGCAGTTGGACAGGTGTGCCTAATAAAGTGGCCGGTGAGTGTATATATACATACACACAAACACACACACACACACACTATGGGCACAGGCATTGCACGGCACACAATCTACCTGCGTGAATGGGGTATTTGCATAGCCGTGGTATAAGCCTTCACTCTGAAGTAGTTACCCAATATTCTCCTTGGTCTTTATTTTTCTCTGATATCCACTTGCATTATGGTCGCCCCCCCCCTCTCTCTCACTCCTTCGACCACCACCGTCAATTCTTTGATCTATGTGCTCCATCATTGATTTACGCTGTCTTTATGGCACATTTTCCCCCTGTGCTGTGCTGGCGGGGTGACCATTACCCAAAACTGCTGCCCTCTGCACCGACACAGCTGCTGTTGCACTATGTCCGAAATTCTCGTTCAGTCCTTGGTGACAACTTGCTGCGCACGTACAAACAAACAGCTTTACACATCGTCGCGTCTCATCGGAGCTGCGACTGGAACAGCAAGAGCTGGTCCCTGAGATTTCTCATTTCCTTTGTAAAGCATCGTAACACCGGACACACATATAATTGAGACAGCGCACTCTGTCACACTATCTATGGGCGGCACAGTGGCTAGCGCTGTCGCCTCACAGCAAGAAGGTGCTGGGTTCGAACCCCAGGGTTGTCCAACCTTGGGGGGGGGGGGGGTCATCCCATCCCAGGTCGTTCTCTGTGTGGAGTTTGCATGTTCTCCCCGTGTCTACGGTGGGTTTTCTCCGCGTGCCCCGGTTTCCCACTCCATCAAAAGAAGCATGCACGTTAGGGTTAATACTCCTGTGTGTGGCCCTGACCGAGGCATGGCAAGACGAACTGGAGTTGGTCCCCGGGTGCTGCACGGCGGCTGCCCACTGCTCCTAGCTATACAGCTAGGATGGGTTAAATGCAAAGCATAATTTCCCCACGGGGATTAATAACGTATATAAAGACATCAAATCAGTTAAGAATATGACAATAGGGCGTCCGGGAGGTCTGGCGGTCTATTCCGTTGCCTACCAACACGGGGATCGTCGGTTCGAATCCCCGTGTTACCTCCGGCTTGGTCGGGCGTCCCTACTGACACAATTGGCAGTGTCTGCGGGTGGAAAGCCGGATGTAGGTATGTGTCCTGGTCACTGCACAAGCGCCTCCTCTGGTCGGTCGGTCGGGGCGCCTGTTCGAGGGGAAGGGGGAACTGGGGGGAATAGCGTGATCCTCCCACGCGCTACATCTCTCCGGCGAAACTCCTCACTGTCAAGTGAAAAGAAGCGGCTGGTGACTCCAAATGTATCGGAGGAGGCATGTGGTAGTCTGCAGCCCTCCCCGGAACGGCAGAGGGGGTGGAGCAGAGACCGGGACGCCTCGGAAGAGTGAGGTAATTGGCCGGATACAATTGGGGAGAAAAGGGGGGGAAACTCTGGGGAAAACAAAAAGAATAGGACAATAGAGGTGTCGTATTGTTGGTGAAGAACTTACTGCCCAGCAGCGTTTCCATAATGACGCCTGAGTGAAATGGCTTCTCCCGAGAGAGGCTTTACTAACATCAATTAAATGAACAACATTTTACTTTTTGTTAAAAATAAAACGAATGGGACCCATTGTACTACCCATGTGCAACGCTGTAAGCAGCAGGCTGTCGTGGAGGAGAAGACGGTCATAGGAGTTAAACGGTAGCAGGTTGAGAAACTGGACCAAGCGTGCTCAGGAGCCTCCGGGGGGATTATCCACCACAGAGCCGCCCAGAAATGCCGGCGTGTGTAGGCGCACACCGCCCATCGCTTCTCAAACAATAGTGCTCATCATCTAGAACTGTTGGAAATGAGAAGGGGTGGGCATTTTAAGCCCCCGTCTGCGCTCGTCCTCCATAGCAACTGACCTGTGCACGGTTTCCCATATGGTCGTGGAGGAGCTAATCAGAGCATGTGACACACGTGGTTTCCTACAGAACTAAATTATGCAGGAGCAAGGCAGAATATGGAAGACTGGTTTTTGTTTTTTTTTTTTTTTTTTTTGGGGGGGCGGAAGTAGGGTATGGCAGAGTATAAGCTGTAGTTGAAATGAAGGTGGAAGTGTTGATGCTACAGGTTTACATCACCTCACCTAACCCAGTCTTTGCTGTTAGTGATAGTTACTATTATGTAGTATTACCTATAATAGTCTTGCAATAATAGGAATTTAGTGTTATTGTTCTTGCTCATTAGCAGTTTATTGCATTTTTGACCTATTAAAGCTGACACAAATCCAGATGCTGTAAGCCAACCGGTCTAGTTTTGCTTCCTGGCGTTCACGCTGACCACCCAGCCTACATCATTGCGCCATATTCCAATACACCGGCGCTCTGCGCGGTCGCGTGGTAACTGACAAGATCATTACGGCAGTCTTGGAGCAAGTCCAGAGCTCATCAGGCCGGGGTGGGTGGTGCAGGGTAGAAGCTGAGAGAGAGAGAGAGAGAGAGAGAGAGAGAGAGAGAGAGAGAGAGAGAGAGAGAGAGAGAGAGAGAGAGAGAGAGAGAGAGAGAGAGAGAGAGAGAGAGAGAGAGAGAGAGAGAGAGAGAGAGAGAGAGAGAGAGAGAGAGAGAGAGAGAGAGAGAGAGAGAGAGAGAGAGAGAGAGAGAGGAACTGGGTCTTCCAAATTAATTTGAAATAAGCTACAGGACCAGCTGTGTTCAACATCTGCTTACAAGAGTGGCAGTTTTGGGAGTCTGGTTGAGCCAAAGCCAGGACGGCATTTAGGAAAAGGGGTTTTGACGACGACCTTGTCCCCGTGTAGCAGGTGCCCATCGGGGCAGAATGCATCTGCAAGCATCAGGGGTTAGATGTTATAAACAGTTTTTCCAGTGTTACAAATAGTCTCCTTGTCTGCATGGCTGAATAGCAGCATGCGTTTTTTCTTCTTTTTTTAAAAAATTATTTCTGTGCCAAGAGCTCATTGGGCCACCCCGGTGGATGTTACAGACACGAAGAGACATCAAAAAGACATGCATGTTAGGATTAATACTCCTGCCTGTGCCCCTGAGAAAGGCAGTGGGGAGAAGAACTGGAGTTGGTCCGCCGCTCCCTATACAACAGGATGGGAAAACTGCAGAAGACGAATTTCCTTGTAACCATACAATGACAAAATAAAGCGGCTTTCTTTTTTTTCCATTTTCAAACTATCACCGCAACCCCCCTCTACCAGCCTCCGACTAGTTGGAAGAGGTCAGAGCCATCTCGTTCATCCCCGGCACAATATTTATGCTAAATTTATGCATACTTCACAGAGAAAACCTCTTACGCACAGTAGCCTGTTTAGACCAGATCAGACGCAACACTCGAAACGCAGCCTGGTTTTCAATGTCAACTTCAGTTCTTCTTTTGGATTTTTTTTTTTTTTTGCTGCGCGGGGATTTCTAAGGAAACTTGATGGAGACCATCATGTATCCACAAGTGAAAATTGGAGGATATTGCCCTTACGGAAATCACAAAGCTTTCGATGAAACAAAAGGAAAAGATAATTAAAATAATCTTGAATGAGCAGGCTGATTCGTGGCTTCAGCAACTGGGCTGGCTCTAGAGAGTTGTATATGAATCACTCCGACCGCGTTTCATTGAATATTTGCGCGTCGGATCGTCACAAACTACGAAAACGCGAACGTAGTCCTGCGGAAATGTGCGAAGAACTGAGAGAAAGTCACTCACCCGTGGAGTGATCGGGTCTCCTCATCTGTCCCGCTCCATGTCAGATTCCCACTCTTAGAGCGAACTCCGTCCTTCCTCAGGTATCCTTCCAGGACTGCTCTCAAAACAACTGTCCACGGAAAACAACAGCCCCCCCCACCCCCTCCCAACCCCACCCCGACCACCTGCCTCCGCGCGCTTTCCCCTTGGTAGCCCGGCAGCACGCGAAATGTTTCTCTTACGTGCGGTCAGGTTCGGCTCCCCTCAGCCAAGCTTACCTGGCGCACCCATTCAGAACTGCGCTGGAAGAAACTTTCCCGGGTGCCTTCACCTCTGTTATTTGGCCCACCATCTGCTCCTCTGGCAGCAGACATTCAGAAACAGGGAGGGTAAAAAAACCACAAAGTCCCCGCTGCACTCTCTCTCTAACTCCCCTCTCTCTCTAACCCTCTCTCTCTCTCTCTCTCTCTCAAACCCTCTCCCGCTCTATTTTTACTCTCTGGCTCGCCCACCCTTCGTTCCTGTTTCCCCCCTCCTATTTCCAGTTCCCTCTTTTCCATTCGTTCGCTTCCAAATTCCCTCTCATTATTTTGCTCACTGCATTTCTACTTCCTTCGTTGTTTTGCCATGACTGATAACGACAACTCTCTCTGACTCCCTCCTTCTCTCTCTCTCTCTTTCTCTCTCTCTCTGACACACACACGCGCGCGCTTAATTGTAAGTCCGTGTGATTGGTTGATAGCTGCCGTGGAGGCCCCCCCCCCACACACACAGACACACACTCCCATTTCTGCCACACAGCTGCAGTCCAATCACAACACCTCCATCAGGACCGACTCTCCACGTCTCGCTCCCATACAATAACCATAGCTTTCATTAAATATTTCTCTCCAGTGCCCGAACGGTGAGGTAAAAACAACGTGCCGAGGCGTATGTCCGCTAGAACGACCAGGACGGTCATTATGGCCATTTTGGATTTTCAATGTTTAATAACTTTGTGGGGAAAAAACAGATACAGACCTGCCGCTCCCTAAATTCTCCTAAATTGCATATATTTGCATTAAAATTAGTTTTAGATCAATCGCACAAAAAAGTTACGATAAGATCTACCTAAAACGACCATGGACGGTCAACATGAACGTCTCGTAATTTGCGCGTGATCGTGTGCGTAATGTCACTATTTATGACGTGTTTTGGTTGCATCATTTCCTTCGCGAAGTTCATTGCTCTGTCCTAGAAACACACTAGCGTTCTCCAGTGCAGAGAAATCAATCAATCAACCAATCAATCAATCAAGAAAATCTAAATATAATTTTTGATTATTGCCATCATGTCTGGTTACATAGTTAAAGATGTCATATCTTACATTCAGACCAAAATCAGTAATCAGATGGAACTTTTCTAAAAACCTTGAACACGGCAAAATCAAACACTCAGTAACAATCCTTTATTTTTAAATTAATAATCTTGTGTTTTATAGCTTCATCCATAACTGAAGAACTGTGAAGGAGTGGTCTGGTTCTCATTAATATTAATGAGCTGACCTTTGAGTGACAAGTGCAAGCAAGGGTTAGTGTTAAGAGTGGGCGGAGTCGACCTTCCATCGCCCAACGTGGACCCACCACCCGTGGGGATGAGCGCTGGGGTAGGGTGCAATGCAGGCCGGGTGCCAGGCAAAGGCGGGGACCGGATCGTGCCGACTTCCGGCATCAATAAGAAGGTCGCCTCTATACAACTGCGAGTTGCTGGGGGGGGGCTCTGACTGTTGTGTGTGCTGATGCACCGAATAGCAGTTTGGAGTATCCGGCCTTCTTGGAGTCTCTGGGTGGTGTCCTGGATATGGTTCCACCTGGGGGACTCTATAGTTCTGCTGGGGGACTTCAACACTCATATGGGCAATGATGGAGAAACTTGGAGGGGCATGTTTGGGGAGAACGGCCTCCCCAATCGGAACCCGAATGGTGCCTTGTTATTGGACTTCTGTGTGAGTCATAAATTGATCATCACAAACACCATGTTCACACATAAGTGTACTTGGTACCAGAACACCTTAGGCCGAAGATTGTTGATAGTGGTCGTATCATCAGATCTGTGGCCATATTTTTTGGACAGTCGGGTGAAGAGAGGAGCAGAGCTGTCAACTGATCACCACCTGCTGTTGAGTTGGATCAGATGGCGGGGAAGGCTGCCGGACAGACCTGGCAAACCCAAACGTGTTTTGAGGGTGAACTGGGAACGTCTGGCGGAGGCCCCTGTCTGTGAGGTCTTCAACTCCCACCTCCAGAAGTAGTTCTCGTGTATCTCATGGGAGGCTGGGGACATGGAGTCTGACTGGGCAATGTTCAAATCCTCAATTGCAGATGCGGCAGGTAGGAGCCGTGGTCATAAGGTCAATGGTGCCTGTCAAGGTGGCAACCTAAGAACCTGCTGGTGGTCACTGGCAGTGAGGGAAGCCGTCAGGCTGAAGAAGGAGTCCTTTCAGTCTTGGTTGGCCCAGGGGTCTCCTGAGGCAGCAAACAGATACCGGGAGGCCAGAAGGGCTGCGGCTTTGGCGGTCGCAGAAGCAAAGATTTGGGTGTGGGAGGAGTTCAGCAAGGCTATGGAGGAGAACTTTTGGTTGGCCTCAAGGAAGTTCTGGCAAACCATTCGACGACTCAGGAAGGGGAAGCAGGGCTTAACTCAGGCTGTGTTCAGCTGGGGAACTGCTGACCCAGACTGGGGATGTTGTCAGGCTGTGGAAAGAACACTTTGAGGAGCTCCTGAACCTGGCCAACATGTCCTCAATGGAGGAGGTAGAGTCTGAAGACTCGGGGGAAGCCCCACCCACATCCCTGGTAGGGGTCTCTGAGGTGGTTAAGAAGCTCCATTGTGGCAAGGCGCCAGGTGTAGATGAGATTCGCCCTGAGATGCTGAAGGCTCTGGACATTGTTGCGCTGTCTTGGCTGACATGCCTCTTCAGTGTCGCGTGGAGGTCGGGGGCAGTACCTGTTGATTGGAAGACTGGGGTGGTGGTTCCCATACTTAAAAGAGGGGACTGGAGGGTGTGCTCCAATTATCAGGGCATCACACTGCTCAGCCTCCCTGGGAAAGTCTACTCTAGGGTGCTGGAAAGGAGGCTCTGACCGACTATCGAACCTCGGATACAGGAGGAACAAATGCGGATTCCATCCTGGCCGTGGAACAACGGACCAACTCTTTACCCTTACGGAAGTACTGAGGGAGGCATGGGAATTTGACCAGCCAGTCTAAATGTGTTCTGTGGACTTGGAGAAGGCATATGACCGTGTACCCTGTGGCACTCTGTGGGGGGTACTGCAGGAGTATGGGTCCCAGGGCAATTGCTACAAGCCATCCGGTCCTTGTATAACCAAAGTGAGAGCTGTGCCCATATTCTCGGCACAACGTCTAACACATTTTTGGTGGGTGTCGACCTCCGCCAAGGTTGCCCCCTTGTCTCCGATTCTGTTTGTGATATTCATGGACAAGCTCTCAAGGCGAAGCCAAGATGAGTCGTGTGTCAGTTTTGGGAACCTCAGAATTGCATCTCTGTTCTTCGGAAATGGTGTGGTTTTGTTGGTTTCATCAGAACGTGACCTCCAGCGTGCACTGGGGCGGTTTGCAGCTGAGTGTGAAATGGCCGGGATGAGAGTCAGCACCTCCAAGTCTGAGGCCATGGGTCTCTACTGGAAAATGGTGGATTGCTCCCTCCAGGTTGGGGATGAGTTGTTGCCTCAAGTGAAGGAGTTCAAGTATCTCGGGGTCTTGTTCACCAGTGAGGGTAGGATGGAGCGGGGGATTGACAGGCGGATTGGTGCAGCATGTACCGGACTGTTGTGGTGAAGAGGGAGCTGAGCCAGAAGGCAAAGCTCTCAATTTACCAGTCAATCTTCGTTCCAATACTCGCCTATGGTCATGAGCTTTGGGTAATGATCGAAAGGGTGAGATTGCGGATACAAGGGGCTGAAATAAGTTTTCTCCGTAGGGTGTCTGGGTTCAGCCTTAGAGATAGGGTGAGGAGCTCGGACATCCGCAGGGAGCTCGGAGTAGAGCCACTGCTCCTTCGCGTTGAAAGGGGCCAGTTGAGGTGGTTCGGGCATCTGATTAGGATGCCTCCTGGGCGCCTTCCTTTGGAGGTTTTCCGGGCATGTCCAACTGGAAGGAGACCCCGGAGTAGACCTAGAACTCGCTGGAGGGACTACATGTCCAATCTGGCCTGGGAACGCCTTGGGATCCCCGAAGAGGACCTGGAGGCGTTTGCTGGGGAGAGGGACATCTGGAATGCCCTACTTCGCTTGCTGCCACTGCGACCTGACCCCGGAAAAGCGGCTGATGATGAGATGAGATGATGAGATGAGATTACCTTTGAGTGACAAGTGCAAGCAAAGGTTAGTGTTAAGAGTGAGTGGAGTTTCATATTTTGGTGATTGGATCTAATTGGCTGTATGTAAATGGATGTCTAATGACGAGTGTCAGAAAAAAAGAGAGCGAAGCTGAGAGAAGTTGAACTAGCGGTACCTCATATAAATATGAGAAAAATAGTAAAGAGATTTCTACCGTTTGTACTTCTATTTTTATTTTGTAGTTGAGACAGAATAAAATTGGGTGGCAAAGGCTCAGGAAGTAGAGAAAAGTTGTCCGGTAACTGGAGGGTTGCTTGTTCAATCCTCTTTGCAAAATGTTCTCGATGAGCTGGTTGTTACCTTGTGCAGTTGACACCCCAGTGTGTGTGTGTGTGTGTGTGTGTGTGTGTGTGTGTGTGTGTGTGTGTGTGTGTGTGTGTGTGTATGTGTGTTGGGATGGGGCGGGAGTATGAGAGTGGCTTTAACCTTATCTTATGACACAGACAGAATGTGTGAAATAAACCTGGAACATAGTTTAACAATAGAGTCCCTCCACACTCCCAGTTAGCAGCATTTTATCCTATCAGAGGAGGAATCAGTAGCAGATCCCGGAAGTGAATCAGTTCATCTGGGCACGTTTAGTGGGAGAAACGTTTCACCCTCTTCTAAGTGACTTCGTGGGTCTCAGCTGACTGCAGTATCCCCCAACCTTATAAACAGCACAGTGGCATAACAACCGAAACCAACGATCGGTTTCATATGCAAATTGCTGTGACCATTAACTAGAGTTATAATGGCCATGTGTACTATAAACAGATGACGATTGCAGTCATGGCATTGTAAGATAGCAACAGATGTACTCTTAGCCCCTGGTCGTTCCCTCTTCACATAGATGACCTCTTTGACTCCCTGTTCAACCCAGCGTTCCTCCTTATCAAGGATGTGCACCTCCTTGTCCTTGAAAGAGTGGCCACTGGCCTGTAGATGGTGTAGACTGTGGAGCCCTGGCCTGACATGTTAGCTCTCCTGTGTTGTGCCATCCTCTTGGCCAGCGTCTGTTTGGCTTCCCCGATGTACAAGTCATGGCAATCCTCCCGGCACTCAACAGCGTACACTATATTGCTCTGATTGTGCTTGGGGACCTGATCCTTGGGGTGGACCATCTTCTGGCGCAGTGTGTTTTGGGGTTTGAAATCGACTGAGACACAGTGTTTGGAAAATGTGCGTCTCAACTTTTCCGACACTCCTGCCACAAATGGAACCAACACTGGTTTAAGCTTAGACAGCTGTTGTCCTTCTCCTCTCTTCGATTGGCTGGTGCACTGTTTGGGCGTCTTCCTGGCTTTGACAAACTCCCAGTTAGGATAACCACACTTAACCAGGGCCTGCTTAATCTGGTGGGGACGTTTTCAGCTCGGTGGTACAGTGTCCTGATGACTCCTAGTTTGTGCTCCAGCGGATGATGAGTCAAAACAGTATGTGTTTGTTCTGGAGGACTATTAAGCACTGTATAGGCGGTTGTTTGTTTTGTGACAACCCCGGGGTCAGCCCAGCTTCAGCACCATGGCCAGCGACCCGGCACAGCCCAGAAACGCACCTGTACCCACTTCCCCCCTCAATGAGAGGGAGACTGAGCGACACACCTGGCCCCAATCGGAGGCTGATGAGGAGCCCCAGGATAAAAGGGAGCCAGAGACAGCTGCCCAGGGGGGAGAGAGAAAGCTAGAGTTGTGTTGGCTGCCCAGCGTAGGAGCCAACGAAGACGGGAGTCAGCCGGCTCAGACGAGGAGCAGTACTTCTGTTGAGCGTTCTCTCCGTGTGTCTTTAGAATAAATGCCCACAGCGGGCTCAACCTGCCGACGGTCTCTGTTTCGTTGTTGGGTCGGGGGCTAAGTTCCCCCGTGGTTGTCACAGTTTTTATAGCTAGCATTCGCCCCAGGGTGTCAGTGAGGACACGGAGTGTAGATTATAGTTTACTCCACTTTATTCCAAGGCTCAAAGGCATGGGTACTCTTCATTGGCCTCTCAATTATTAACATGCTGTGTGGTCTGTAACACATTACAAATCATACTACCATTAGTAAACGAACAGATCTAACATTCATGTCAAAGTCAAACATCAGGCTATAATGTTATTAGACTATAGCTGACGACAACAGATGATCTGAAAGTATACATGGAACTCAGTATATAGGCTAGCTAACCAAACATGTAGCTTGTACACAAAGAGAATAACGCTCATAACAAATACATCAATGACGGGCCCAATAGGCTAGGATCCATAACACATTCATAACGTGTCCCGAACGATCTAGCTAAACATTGTGGAGCAAGGAGGCTAATGGCTCCGTTACTTAGCAGACACTTACAGCTAATCTAAACAACGTAAATAGGCTAACATTATCTCAGCAAATAATAAATCAATGTTGTGCACTAAGGACAAGGGCGGAACTTACATATCCTCATGGATGCACACATGCATAGATCAAAGACAAACCCCAACTTAGATCACCTTCTAGTAATATTAGACTGTAAACGTAATATTGCTAGCCTAGTAGCAAACTTTCTCTCATCTCTGTTGGAAGGCTATCCCCAGAATGATTCTGGTCTTGGGGGCGGGGCCAAGATCTGGCAATCATCAACTTTGTGAATGGAGCCTTTCTAACAGTGTTAGTTTATGGTAGGTAAACATCAACAATCAAATGTCCCCCATCACCAATTGCAATTTCATCGTCTAAGAAGACTAACCTGTCATTTTTCACATCCTCCCTGGTGAACTTGATATGGTTGTCCATAGAGTTAATGTGGTTGGTGAAATGTGGTACATCCTGAGATTTAATTTTAATCCAGGTGTCGTCCACAAATCTGAACAAATGGCTAAGTAGTGTCCCTGGATAGGACATCAGGGCCCTCTTTTCCACTTCCTCCATGTACAAGTTGGCCATGGTGAAACTGGGGAACCCATAACACACCCATGTTTCTGCCTATAGTACTGCCCCCTGTATGTGAAGTACGTGGACTGAAGGCACAACTTCAGGAGCAGACACACTTGGTCGGTGTTAAGGGTGGTCCTATTGCTAAGGGTGGAGTTGTCCTGTAATTTCATACAGACTACCTCCACTGCTTCATCAACAGGTATACACGTCAAGACAGATGTAACATCAGTTTCATCCACCTCCATAATGATGTCCCTCATATTATCCACAAAATCCATAGTGTTCCGAATGTGATGTTCATTATTGCCTACCAATGGGTTAAGAATAGATGCCAGAAACTTAGAGATGTTACAGGTCACTGAGTTAATCATACTAACAATAGGCCATAACGGCACACCCCGTTTCTATACAGACTAGGTGTAGCTTCCCCTGGGTATAATCTATGGTACAAAATTCTGTCAATAGCATTGTCCTGTTCTAACCACTTCAGGCAATCTATCACATTTGTCTTGTAACCACTAACTGGATCTCATTTCATGGCTTCATAAAAATTTATATCGCTGAGTAGCGTCATAACTTTCTCATGACAGTCTGTCTGGTTTTTATGAAACAATGCATCTGCCTTTGTCCGCCAGAAGGATGATGATGTTATTGTCCACAGTGAGAGTTGTGAGCACATTCCTCTCGTCTCGACTGATGCTGGACGGTGGCAGTTTTGCATTGCTGAGGCAGGCTGATACTTTCATCCGCAGTTGCTCCGCTTCCGGGTCTGTGATGTCGTTACGGATTTGCTGATTCCATGGCTGTGATCAATTCCACTAGTGGGACTTGCCTCAGCGTGACAGCAAAATTCAGCCCCTTAGCGAGGATGTCTTTTTCCGCCTGAGTGAGTTGTCTATCGGACAGATTCTTCACCCACTTGTGCACATCACAGGCATGTGTATGGCATCCATCTCTCTGCCTGCTGTTGAGGGCGACGTCCGTTGTCTGCTGATGTCTCTGGCATGCAGCAAATAGTTCCAACTTCTTTTACTGCCTGGTTTTTTTAACTCAGTCACATGTTGGAAAGTGGTCTCATCTAGATGTGACATAAGCCTCTGCTCCTCTTTGGCTTTCTTAGCGTTAATGGTAAAATTAGTTTTTCTCACCCGTTCATTCAACAGCTGGCTCTGTGCCTTCTGGAGATCTTGCTAGCTCAGTGGCCCTTGACAGAAGATTTCATTTGCAGGCTCGTAGGTGTTGTCCCACTCTGTCCCCACCTGAGGCTGAATCTCAGGTGGTTCCTGTAGTCTGCCATCTTACTGTTCACTTGTACAAGATTAACGTAATCCTCACCGAAATGAGTCAAAATGTCTTGGAGCATGTTCATTAATCCAAGAACGGAAATCCCAGAAATGAATCTGTTCATTTGGATACAATGTCTAGTGGGAGAAAAGTTTCATCACTCATCTAAGTGACTTCATCAGTCTCAGCTGACTGCAGGTATCCCCAACCTTATAAACAGCACAGCTGCACAAGGACCAAAACCAAAGGTCGGTGTCATATGCAAATTACTGTGACCATTATTTAGAATTACAATGGCCATGTGTACCATTCAAAGTAGATTGGGGAATAGCTGCAATCACAGCACTCATCCACTGGAGCACAAACTAGGAGTCATCGGATCCCCAAGCACAAACAGAGCAATGTAGATTACGCTGTTAAGTGCCGGGAGGATTGCCATGAATTGTACATCGGGGAAAACAAAGAGACTCTGGTGAAGAGGATGGCACAACACAGAAGAGCCACCTTGTCAGGCCAGGACTCTGCAGTCTACATCCATCTACAGGCCAGTGACCACGCTTTTATGGATGAGGATGTGCACATCCTTGATAGGGAGGAACGCTGGTTTGAATGGGGAGTCAAAGAGGCCCCCTATGTGAAGAGGAACAACCATCCCTGAACCGAGGGGGGCCTAAGAGTACACGTGTCACCATCTTACAATGCTGTGACTGCAGCTATTCCCCAATCCTCTGTCAATAGTACACAGGGCCATTGTAACTCTAGTTAATGGTCACTGCAATTTGCATATGAAACCGATCGTTGGTTTTAGTCATAATGCAACTGTGCTGTTTATAAGGTTGGAGGATACCTGCAGTCAGCTGAGACTGATGAAGTCACTTAGGTGAGTGATGAAACGTTTCTCCCACTAAACGTTGTGTCCAGATGAACTGATTCACTTCTGGGATTTCCTTTCTTGGATTATTGAGCATGCATCAAGACAAGCAGTAGCAGACACTGCATCGCTGTAGACGGACAGTAAATCGAGTAAGGATATGAATAAGGCACAGGCTCCACATAGGGCCGCAACACAGGGAATTGAGCCCCCTACTTTAGTAACCTACTAAATCCATTACAAATGTGCTGACCTTTCCCCATTGCCATGCCTCATCCTGATTGATGAAGAGAGTCTCAGATCACATCAAGCTAACTCCAGAATCAGCCTTTACTGGACAGTTAAGCTTAGCATTAACAGAAGAGGGGCAGCTATGATGTATGAACTTTGTTGGGAGAAAGAAAGAAAGAAAGAAAGAAAGAAAGAAAGAAAGAAAGAAAGAAAGAAAGAAAGAAAGAAAGAAAGAAAGAAAGAAAGAAAGAAAGAAAGAAAGAAAGAAAGGCTCTGCAGGCGAAATGGAAATGCTGCCTGTGATACAAAGGCTGCACAGGAAACAAGAGTGACACCTCTGACTGATAAAGGTCAGGTTGTCAGACTCATGAAAAATAGTCAGTGTACTCGCATCGCATATATATATATATATATATATATATATATAAATATGATATAAATATATAAAAATATAAATGATATAAATAACGAAAATATAAAAAATAAATAATATAAATAAAAAATAAAATACTCTGAGTGATAAATGTCCTGTTGTCAGACTCATGAAAAAGTCAGTGTACTTGCATATTATATATATATATAGCGTTTTTTTCCGAAGCCGTCAATGGTGTTATAAGTGCTCAACTAATGAGGAGCAGAATATCAACACAGATACAGGAAACAATATAATTAAACATTTTAAAAATCACCTTCTTACCCTTTTTTCAGGTGGTGTGCATCTTCCTCAAGCTCGGGTCCTCTAGCAGAGGTCTGGGAGTATGAGGGTTCTGTGCAGTATCTTAGCTGTTCCTAGGACTGCACTCTTCTGGACAGAGACCTCAGATGTTGTTCCTGGAATGTAATGGAGCCATTCTGCCAGTTTGGGTGTCACAGACCCTAGTGCCCCTACTTCCACTGGGACTACTGTGGATTTCACCTTCCACATCCGATCTAGTTCTTCCATCGGCCCTGGGTATTCCTCTAGCTTCTCATGCTTTTTCTTCCTGATGTTGTCTTCGCTCGGGATAGCTGTTTGATGTTTTTTTATAACATACAATTTAGACTTTTTAAATTCATTAGACCATTAACATGTCAGTAAATACTAATAAACACATTCTTATAAAACATAATTACTACTTATAATTGGGAAATAGATATGCGGAGTGAGGTGATGTGATATTTTGAACAAACAGATGGATTAGCCATTCAAGTATAAGATACGCAATATCAGACTTCACTGTCATAAGCATAACGGCTACATGATTAGTCCTACAAGTCTTCCAACCCATGCGACCACTTAGGTCGTCATACCCTCTAATACGACCCACAGGAGCGTTTCCTAAATTAGGGCCCCTACCGGCGGCAGGAGATATAGCACAGATACTTTTCGCCTCTGTGCATTATGGGTTTTTATCTACTTGTTGACATCATTTTTGCAACACGTCATAAAAAGGCTAATAAAGGTAAGTAGTCTGTTAATAGTGATTAAAAACAATGTGAGAACAATAGAATATGTAGTCAGTGCGTTGTTATGTTGTTTCGCTGTCTAGTATAGTAACTAAGATTGCTATTGGCAGCACGGCCGCTAGAGGTCGCTCACCTTTAAAACGTAACTATAGGTCGTAATAGGCTGCTTGTACAAACGACCTGTGGGTTCGTTTTTTTTTGTGAAGGACAGTCGATTAATCATGTGTAAGTCAAGCATAAAGATATAACACAAGACAACGAAGAGCAAGCTGGCATCTCTGTTTAGCAATATTGTCCGCCACTACTGTGAGCCCGTTTGAGCAGTTATGAAATAGTTATAAATTAAGTTTGTTTGCATGTGTTGGACTCATGAAATGAGAAACCTTAGCCATTAGTGTTCGATGAAATGTGAAGACTTAAGGCCTTTGCACACCAAGTCCGTAGTTTTGGTATGCGTTGTTTTAATCCGTCATCGTTACGCACAGAAACCTTGCACACTAGAGTCAGATGCATATTATTATTCTTTTCGTTGCGAAAATTCGCAATACGAGACAAAATGGAGTCGTCGAGCAGTGAGGATGATTGTGTGGTCCTCTCACTTCTTGAAAGAAAAGAGAGAAGGGAAAATAAAATATTGGCTCCATCCAATCCTGAGAAAACAAGGCAAATTAGCTTAGCTGCCTATAGCACAATCGCTACTGTCTCATCTTTCGTACATCCTTTGTTTTGTGATCCGTACCTACCATCCCCATTTCCAAGCTGTTCTGCAATCGCCTGCTACAACCCGCCTATAAATTCCGCATCTCTGTATTCTTTGCTTTCTTTGTACTAAAGTCCTCTGTGCTGGGAGACGAACTGAACATATCTCCGACGCCATTTTGGATGACGATGTTTGTATTACGGTGGCTCGGAGTGGTCAAACAACGCTCTAAAGGCGTTTGGCGGATGCGAAAAAACGCAGAATATCGAAATTGTTCCGAAAACTGTACTGACAAACCCGACTACCGGAAACGGTGTGGAAACGTGATTGGCACAACGTGGCGTCGTATTTATTTTTAAATTTCGGACGAAAAACACGGACTTGGTGTGCAAAGGCCTTTACCAATGGTCAGTGTCGCTACTTGCATACATATACATCAATTAAGGCATCAAATACAGCAGTAGTCGTTTCTAATTTCATGCCCTATTGTGCCCAACCCTATTGCGTTGTTCTACAAATTTACGCTTTTGATATTGTAGCGAGAGGGTTACGCAACCACAGAAACTGCCGCGGCCGGGAAGCGAACCCGTATCGCCCGCACGAGACATCGCTAACCGCTCGACTAAAGGGTCAGGCCCGCCAGCCAGCGGCCAGCGTGTCTACTTATCCATGCACGTTACAATATGATCTAGAGGAAGATTTAATCTTTTAATGAATTCTGTGTTCAGTGTTCAGTGTCCTGTACAGGAATCATATATACCCCTTTCACACTGGCTAATAAACCCGCTAACAATAGTGTGAGCCATTGGTGTCCTTTTGTGGGGCTTTCCTAAACAACATTTGCAAAGGTGTGTCACTAAACTCCCTGTGTTTTTCTCTGTTTCTGTTTACTGTGTGTGCTGACATGCAACCTTCCAGTTTCTTTTCTATCACACAGGTCCTGTTCCGCTTCCCACACCGTCCATCTTCCCACAAGAAAATGTGTGGGAAGATGGTGTGGGAAGATAGCAGCAGTACCGTCCATGCAGTGTCTTTGTCCACGTCTGCGTCCCAAGTTTGTCTTTGTTTGATGGCAGGGAGAGCTGGCGCTGGATCGGCTGGCAGAGCTTGGTCTGCTGCGTCCTGTGGGCCCAGGGACCACGGCCCTGCCTGTAGCTGTGCCTAAAGATGTAACACCAAGGGTGGTCTGACAGGACGTGGAAACGGGACAGGCTAAGCTACCTGCTAGCCCATGCAGACCGGCAGTTCTGATAACACTGAGGGCGGTCTGGCAGTGGCCTTGCCCAGACTTAACTGTGTTTTTAGTGTTGTCGTGTGGAGTGCAGGGAGGTGTGTCGGAGGTGTCTGGCTGGGCGAGCTTTGTTTTTGTGTTGCACTGCTGTGGGCTGGGGGAAACGATGTTTCATTTAATTTCATGTACGCAAGTGCATGAAATGAAATGATAAATAAAGTGTTTCTGATTCTGATTCTGTTTTGTCCACTGAGAATGAGTCAAGAGTTGAGATTTGTTCAGCTCAGCAGCATCTCGGTTAATCACTGCCCACCGCGTCATCTCCTGGCCAGATGAGTACCTTCCCTCTCAGGGTCATTGACCTCCGATCGCCACGTATAGAAAGTGAACGAACGTGGTAATGCACACAGCATTTCACAGGGATCATTGAAGCTGTATATGCATGAGACTTGGGTCGCCTTGGGCTAGTAAAGCGGTGGGGTGGTGGGGGTAGGGAAAGTGTGAAAATTAAACACATGAAGTTTAATTATTAAATACCAGGGTGGGAGAGATAACCGCAGTCTAAGTGACATATACATGCTCGTGGAAAAGCAATAAGATTACTCAAAAGTGACAGCTCTTTGTGCCTGACTGTCTAGCCGACTGAAAAATCGATATTACACTAGTCAAGATAGAGTAAAGGGAGGGCAGACTGACTTTAAACTAAAACACTTACCATCCACTTCCATCTTCAACCCCTCCTCTTGGCCAGGCCTCTCCTATCTAAATGAATAGAGGACCACTCAGCCTCTCTTGGCTGAATCTCGGGGCCCTCACGCTCCTCCCTCTCCGCAGCTTTTCACTCGTCTCTTTTATCTCTCCACTTGGGCTGTTTCCACGGTGATGCTGATGTTTTGTCTTCTCTCTTATCACTCCCCCTCTCTCCAGCACACTACCTGTTTAACTACATCTGTTTCAGTCATCCTAAATGCTTCCCCATTTTTCTCTAAATAGTGTTTTCTACAATCTGACCATCCTTTTACCCTGTGTACCTTTTTAACTGTCATATTCTGTGTTTTATTTCCCGTTTTTACTGCATTCTTAGTGCCGGTCCCAAGCCCGGATAAATGGGGAGGGTTGCGCCAGGAAGGGTATCCGGCGTAAAACCTTTGCAAAATGAAATATACGGATCATAAATCAGATTTCCATACCGGATTGATCGAGGCCCAGGTTACCAAAGACTGTCACCGGTACTGTTGGCCAGCAGGGTGCCGGTGGAAACTCTGCCACTGTTGGGTGAAGGAGAAGGAGAGGGGGGAGGCATGCCCAGAGGCAGCAGGAGAAGAGGAAGGGTAGGAGTGCGAAGGTGAGAGTCAGAACTTTGAATGTTGGCACTATGACTGGTAAAGGGAGAGAGCTGGCTGATATGATGGAGAGAAGGGAGGTAGGTATACTGTGCGTGCAAGAGACCACGTGGAAGGGGAGTAAGGCCAGGAGAACCAGAGGTGGGTTCAAACTCTTCTAGATGGGAGGAGAAATTGGGTAGGGGTAATTCGGAAGGAAGATAATGTCAAGAGTGTGTTGGAGGTGAAGAGCGTGTCGGATCGAGTGATGGTTATGAAGCTGGAAATCGAAGGTGTGATGATGAATGTTATCAGCGCATATTCCCCTCCAGTTGGACGTGAGATGGAAGAGAAAGAATAATTCTGGAGTGAGTGGGAGTAAATTTTGGAGATTACACCCTGGGAGGAGAGAGTAGTGGTTGAAGTGGACTTCAATGAGCATATTCTGCCCTTACTACGTCTACATGGATAAACAGCGTCACCACTCTGCCAGCTCTTAAAGGGGCAGCAAAGGGCATGCTGGCGAAGGGAACAGGGATGATGGGCAGGTATGCTGTCAAGGGGAGGAGTGCAGAAGGACAGGTGGTGGTTTGTGCGAAAAAGATGGAAATAGCTGTGACAAATACACATTTCAAGAAGAGGGGGGAAACACAGGATGACGTATAAGAGTGGAAGAAAGTTCACAAAGGTGGACTATATCTTATGCAGGAGGCGCAAACTGAAAGGGATTGGAGACTGCAAACTGGTGACGAGAGTACGTCGCTAGACAACATTGGATGGTGGTCTGTAGGATGACTTTGGAGATCAAGAAGAGTAAAAGAGTGAAGGCAGAGCCAAGGATCAAATGGTGGCATTTGAAGAAAGAAGACTGTTGTCTGGTGTTCAGGAAGGATTTAAGAGAGGCACTGGTGGGTGGTAGTGAAGAGTTGCTGGATGGCTGAGCAACCACTGCAGAAACGTGAGGGAGACAGCTAGGAAGGTACTTGGTGTGTCATCTCGACAGAGGAAGGAAGACAATGAGACTTGGTGGTGGAATAAGGAAGTACAGCAAAGTATGCAGAGGAAGAGGTTGGCAAAGAAGAAGTGGGATGTCCGAGAGATGAAGAAAGTAGAAAGAAGTAAAAGGAGCAAAGATGTCGTTGCAAGGAAGCATATCCTCGTTGAAAATTGCCGTGGAGGATAAGACAGAATCGGGACTTTATTCAGTAGAAGTGAGCATGTAAGTTTTTGCTTCCGGTATGGGAAGATGAAAACACGAATTCATGTTTTCGGCGGCCTCGCCCAGTACCGTCCACGCAGTGTCTTTGTCCACGTCTGCATCCTAAGTTTGTCTTTGTTTGATGGCTGGGACAGCTGGCGCTGGATCAGCTGGGAGAGCTTGGTCTGCTGCGTCCTGTGGGCCCAGGGACCACGGCCCTGTCTGGAGCTGTGTCTGAAGATTTAACACTGAGGGTGATCTGACAGGACGCGGAAGCGGAACAGGCTAAGCTAACTGCTAGCCCATGCAGACCAGCAGTTCTGATAACACCGATGGCGGTCTGGCAGCGGCCTCGCCCAGCCTTGACTGTTTTTTAGTGTCGTCGTGTAGAGTGTGGGGGGGGGGGGTGTTGAATGTGTTTGGCTGGGAGAGCCAGCATTGGATTGGCTGAGGGAGCCTGGACTTCTGCACCCCGTGGGCCCAAGAACCACGGCCCTGACCGGAGCTTTGCCCGAAGAGGAAAGTAAATGCACTTGATTGGTTCATAAAAAGTGTATAATCAGGAATCAGGAACACTTTATTGTTTCACCCAGCCCACAGCAGTGCAACACAAAGACAAAAACACATATCCAAAAACTAAAAGAACACATATATCCAAACTAACACATATAACCAAAGTAAACAAAAAAAAATCACTGTCCATGAGAACCAACGCCAGCCAGGATGACTGTCGGAACTTTCGGTCTGCATGGGCTAGCAGTTAGCTTAGCCTGCCCCACTTCCGCGTCCTGTCAGACCGCCCTCGGTGTTTCCTCTCCGGGCGCAGCTCCAGGCAGGGCCGTGGTCCCTGAGCCTACAGGGCGCAGCAGACCAAGCTCTCCCAGCCGATCCAGCTCCAGCTCTCCCAGCCATCATAAGTACCAAAGGGTGCATGTAACCTGTTTGCTCAATTAATGGCCGATGGTCAGGGTAAGCTGTGCCACGGTTAACAAAGTACATCAATGCTAATACTTCCTGTTAAACGTGCTTGAATAAATGACAAGAACTTCATTTTGCGGGTTTTTTGTTCTTTTGGATGAGAATACATGACAATATTCTGATTTCTTTACACTGCTCCAATAATCCAATAACAGTTTGCCATCCTCATCTGTGGGAGTTTTATTTTCTCTTTTTTCTCTCAGTCCACCACTGCCAAAACGATGTGTCCATATCAGCTAGAATCATGTTTTGTTTTTGTTTTTGTTTTTTATTATTATCACGGTCTTGACATCAGTGAGGACGTAGGAAGCTAGCTGGCAGTGTGACTGACACCTCAGTCATCATCAAAACCTCCATGCGATCCATTAGGGGTGTAATGGACGCTGTAACGGATGCTGTGGGATGTGCGGTGTCACTGCCAGCTTTGTCTTTATTGCTAGACGTGTGAGCCATGAAGGGATCGATATGTCTGTCTGTTCCCACTTCCAAGATGGACCGTTTACCACCCACTCTAGTTGGGGTTCACACTATGAGATACATCAGCAAACTGTGTGTGTGTGTGTGTGTGTGGGGGGGGGGGGGTTCTCGCATGTGTGTATGTGGTATTTCCTTCCTTTAAGGGAGTAGTTTAGGGCGACAGTCAGGTGGGCGCCATCGCAGCGCTTATTCTAAGGGATTGCACAAGATCTAATCCCGGAGCAGCAAATGGTCTGTCCTCCAGGGAGCGCCACGTCAGCAGCCACTCACATGTTGTGGCCTCTCTGGTCAGCTCCATCCGGGTTGGCGTTTTCGTATAGTGGTGTCCCGTGAAACCAACAACACAGGTACAACGATGGGCGATATTTGGATGAAAAAAAAGCAGAAAGAAAGAAAGAAAGTAGGTGTTTTTAAAAGCTGATATGACAATTAATCATCACTTCTTTCTCTCTTTTGTTTTGGTCTCCTTCACGGACATGGCTTACAGACGAGGCTTTTCTCTCATTGGCTCTAGTTCAACGTCTGGCATATGAGAGTCTTCTGGTCCCCCCCCCCCCCCCTCTCTCTCTCTCTCTTTCTCTCTCTCTGTCTGTCTTGCTCTCACTCTCTCTCTCGCTCTCGCTCTCGCTCTCTCTGTCTGTCTTACTCTCTCATTCTCTCTCTTTCGGTCTCTCTCTCTGTCTTGCTCTCTCTCTATTTTCTCTCTTTCCCTCTCTATTATTCTCTTTCCTCTCTATCAGTCTCTCTCTCTCTCTCTCTCTCTCTCTCTCTCTCTCTCTCTCTCTCTCTCTCTCTCTCTCTATCATTCTCTCTGTCTTTTCTCTCTATCAGTCTCTTTCTCTCTCTCTCTGTCTCTCTTGGTCTCCCTTTTTTCCTCTCTCTTTTCTCTTTATCATCCTCTCTCTCTTTCTGTTTTTCTCTATCAGTCTCTCTCGCTCTCTCTCCCTTTCTCGCTCTCTTTTCCCTCTCTCTGTCTTTTCTCTGTATCATTCTCTCTCAGATTTCTCTACATGCGTTGTGAGATCCTGTGATCTGGGTCGGCAGCCTCCTCTCCCCTTCTGCTTGCGTGTCTGTTGCTCAGGCAGATGAAAAGGGAGGGAAGGAGTGTGTGTGGGGGTGGGGGTGGGGGGGTTGCAACAAATTGATTAAATGTGGGCGTTTTGCGTTCACTGATTTGAAGGAAGAAACTTTTAAGTCCTCTTTTATAAAATATTGTATCATCTGTTTGCGAGGGCTCCGTAAAGTTTTGCTGCACTCTTCCTGCATGGCTCTGAACCTACTGCATGGCTCTGACCTTCCTGCATGGCTCTAACCCTCCTGCACGGCTCTGACCCTCCTGCACGGGTCTGACCTTCCTGCACGGCTCTGACCTTCCTGCACGGCTCTGACCTTCCCACACGGCTCTGACCTTCCCGCATGGCTCTGACCTTCCCGCATGGCTCTGACCCTCCTGCACGGCTCTGACCCTCCTGCACGGCTCTGACCCTCCTGCACGGCTCTGACCTTCCTGCATGGCTCTGACCCTCCTGCATGGCTCTGACCTTCCTGCACGGCTCTGACCTTCCTGCACGGCTCTGACCTTCCTGCACGGCTCTGACCTTCCTGCATGGCTCTGACCCTCCTGCACGGCTCTGACCCTCCTGCACGGCTCTGACCCTCCTGCACGGCTCTGATCTTCCTGCATGGCTCTGACCTTCCTGCATGGCTCTGACCCTCCTGCATGGCTCTGACCTTCCTGCATGGCTCTGACCCTCCTGCACGGCTCTGACCCTCCTGCACGGCTCTGACCTTCCTGCATGGCTCTGACCCTCCTGCATGGCTCTGACCCTACTACCTGGCTCTGACCGTCCTGCATGGCTCTGACCTTCCTGCACGGCTCTGACCTTCCTGCACGGCTCTGACCTTCCTGCATGGCTCTGACCTTCCTGCATGGCTCTGACCCTCCTGCACGGCTCTGACCCTCCTGCATGGCTCTGACCTTCCTGCACGGCTCTCACCATGTTGTTCTGCCCCTAATTAATTAAGAGAATGTGTCCGAGCGCTGCTCCAACGCTGTCTATGCAAATGGTCCAACCCAGGAGCACATGAACACGCGCTGCGATGCGGGTCATTTGCATTTGTGAGAGTAAGCAGAAAAATGGCCTTTTATCCTCATTCATGAGACAGAATAAAGTGTCTCTGCTGGGTTTGTTGGTCAAGGTATCAAATGTATGTCCATGCATAATCAATTGCGTGGGTTTCCACGTCATTTAACATACAAATGGCTCTTTTGTGTTGTGACGTGAATGATATGTCTATAACATTTTCATTTACATTTTCTCCTTTAGCTGACTCTCTTCTATCGGAGGTGAGTGGCAAGAGTCAGCAGTTAGCAGATGCATTGCTGTCTTCGAGCACATATAGTACTCATATCGTAGCCCAGAGTGCACGTCATGTCAAGTGTTGTTAGAGAGACTGTGTGTTGTGTCATCTGCAAACAGTTACATCAATAAGATGGATCTCCAACATGGGCACTATCCCCCCCTTTTCTCCCCAGTTGTACCTGTCCAATATACCGCTACGCCCGGACGCCCCTCAACATGAGCACTGAAATAAGTGGTAGGGGATCTGAATAAAAAGTTGGCAAGACAACTGTAATTATAACAGCAACATGTTACTAATTGGCGGCCCGGTGGCGCAGTAGTTAGCGCGGTCGCCGCACAGTAAGAAGGTCCTGGGTTCGAGCCCCGGGGTAGTCCAACCTTAGGGGGTCGTCCCGGGTCGTCCTGTGTGGAGTTTGCATGTATTCCCCGTGTCTGCGTGGGTTTCCTTCCAAAGACATGTAGGTCAGGAGAATCAGCGGTACTAAATTGCCCCTAGGTATGGATATGTGTGCGCGTGCGCGTGCGTGTGCGTGTGTCTGCCGGCCCTGTGTGACAGTCTGGCGGCCTGTCCAGGTTGTCTCCCCGCCTGCCGCCCAGTGCCTGCTAGGATAGGCTCCAGCATCCCCGCGACCCTGAGAGCAGGATAAGCGGTTCGGATGATGGATGGATGGATGGATGGATGGATGGATAGATGGATGGAGGGAGGGATGTTACTAATTGTATAAGTGGTGAATACTGACGCACAACTTGACTATCTGTTGAATGAATCTTCATGTGCACTGCATATTAATAGGAAACAGATCCAAAGAGATGATAGAAAATGGTTGAATATTTTCCCCCTAGCTCTGAGGGTCCAGGCATGATGGGATGGAAAATATACCAGAAATATACCAGAAACATACCAGAAATATGCCAGAAATTTAAAGAATAATCTATATTTTCATCCCGGGTCTAACAGAAAGGGAACCCAAGCACGAACAGGGTGAACAGGGAGCCTATAAAAGAGAGAACAGATGAACTGCTTATGGAGACTATTTACGACAGTCCTCCGTCTCCTTGATACCCCCTGCTGGTTTTACTGCACCTGCACGGCTCTTAAGCAGCCTAATAATGTGAGCACAACCTTTTCCGTGTACTTCCTCTGACACAACACTGGGACACACAAAGAGGCTTATCACCGCAGGGGGCGCAAGCAGTACAGCTGCAGGCAGACCGGTTTCCCTGGGTTTTATCACGTTGACACACCCCCCACCCCCACCCCCCCACACACACACACACCCTTCCTGTCACAGATAGGTGTTTACGTCCTTCCCGTCATGACGCCACGGACATCTCCATGTGTCAGTGCC